>NC_039480.1:12544815-12711477 GCF_003590095.1 Trichoplusia ni | reverse complement strand
TGTGTCAAGGAAGTTTCAACCTTATTGTCGTCGAGTGTCAAGTGCCTTTACTAAGAATAACGTCAAAAATGTTTACTTATCCATTTTATGTTCTTTCTACCAGATTTTTTTAAATATATTTAAAGCGAAAAACACTGCACTTACTCATCCCTCTCATAACTTGTTTCCTGTTCATTACTTAAGTTCTCCTCTATAGTAAGACACTGTTCATAACGCTCATAGAAACTCCTTTCAGCGGGCAGGGCCTTCATACTACACTCCTGCAGCCAATCCAATGCGGAGAGCAGTTGTGAATTATCTTCCGCATTCTCCAGTACTTTAGCCATAGCAAAACCTCTTTTTAAGAGAAAATTGAAAACTCCATTCTTTGGATTCTTCTGTGTAGTATTGTACCATGGGTATTTATTGTTCTGTGACTCTACCTCCTTCTTGTAAAAGCGATTGTATTTTCTAATTGGCTTCTTAAATTTGTATTCCTGACAGAACTTTGTAAAGTTCTTTTGTTGATACAGCAATCGCTGGACCTGTTGTAATTTGACTAGTTCCGAAGTCCATTGACTGCTTTCGTTATTTTTGCAATTATAATACTCCATTGCTACTTCTCGCAGCTGTAAAAAGAGAAAAGAATTAGTTGATACTTTTGCTTTGTTGTTATGGCATTTATTTACATATAGCTAAGGTATGATTTTTATTAACTTAAAGTCGCATAATAACAGGAATCAGAAGTAATATTTAATCGAGAGAAATCCATTATACTGTTTTAAATCTCTTCCGTCAAGTTTCTATTTTATAATTGCTACAGAGAACCTTCGTGAGAAGTCCGAAAACTGATCATTCTGTAAGAACGAAGTTTATAACATAACAAAAAAAAAACATTTACCAAAGCATACGCCGGCAACTGCTCGTACAGTGGATTGAGTGGTGTGAAAAGTATTAATATGGGATTGCCATCGACATATCTCTCAAAATTAAATGCTTTTCTCCACATCGGCATTATTCTCGCCACCGGCTGCGAGAAATTCTCCAACACCCATTGTATAAGGGAAGAATCATTCCATGCTTGAATATCGCCATCCCGCGATATGTATTCCTAAGGCAGAAAATCAATTATTTCAGAACAACCAATTACTTGAAACATAACTTTAGTGTAACGACTATGTATTGTTATCAACATACGTACGCGACTAAAACTTTTGTAGTGAATTTGAAACATTGGTAATGTATAAAAAACACAGAAATGTTTGCACAAGTGTACATTTTCAGGTCATTTGGCCAGTTATATGGAAGTTTATTGAAAGTCTAATTTGTGTGACAGAATGCACGTATAGTTGATTGGTTAAGATCACAATGCCTAACCCACTGAGCATGACATGTGGCAGGTTTGATCCCCATCCTGGGTCAGTCTAGGATGTATGTTTTCAAAGGTTACCCACACATGGCACCATCAGCAAAAATGAATTGAAATGACTATACCAACATTACAAACCTTAGTATCATTCCAAAGCATAAGACGAGCGTTAGGAACGCTCTCCACGCCTAGTTCTGCCGCTAATTCCTCTGATGTTACCGCCGCGAAACATATCTCACCGACTGTGTCCGCTTCTCTAGCCTTCAATGCGACTGTATACCACACATTGTAATACTTCGACGTATCCGTTAACGGTGTGTATCCAACAGCTACAGCCTGCAAATATAACAACACAAATATCAACAAAGAATGATACCACATGATTTAAAAATAGTTTTGTTATTCTTAAGTATTATTATTACACTACACTGGAAGAAAAGGATTGTAATATATTTACTCACATCACAACGAGACAACAGATTCACAAGATCTTCGGAGGATGAAACTCTTCTTAAAGGTCTCATCATGATTTCTAGGAAGTTAACCATGCTATGTGCATCTCTTTGACCTGAAAACCCAGATACACTGATGAGGTTGCATGGCATTGAAGATTATTGTGTTAAACCGGATGTTTAAAAACAATTATATTTAAATTAGGAATCTTACAACTTAATGTTCATTATTGATATATTAGCCTGCATTATGCCAGTGCTGGAAAATTACATTTCTCCATTTCACCATTAAGCATCCTATGTACCATTAATTTCAAAACAAATTAAAAGTGTAATATTTGAGTATCATACTGACCATTATAAAGTACACCTCTTGAAATAGTTGTGTTACACCATCAAAATAGGCCAAGAGGGTATCTTATTGTTCTGTAACCTGCATTCACTGCCTGGGTTCCAACAGTTTATTGCAGAAAAATTTGATCTAAAATAAAATACAACTTATATTATTGAAACATTTTTGCAGTGAATAATAAAAAGTATTTTATAAAGTTGGTTACTTACTCCAGTAAGGGAGTATACATATTTTTATTGCAAACAAAATATTTTCAAGTTTTATGTACGAGTGTTGTACAATTAAATATAGATTGTTACTAAGATAAGAGGTTACAAGAGCAATTAAAGGTTAAAAGTAATAAACGAAAAAAAATGCTATGAAAACTACATAAAATTTATTTGTTACTTTTTTTTTATAAAGAATAGAATTTCTATGGCTCAAGGGTTCTAATCTAAATTAAAAAAAAGACTATTTCCTATGGGTCTTAGTCATTGTAGTTCATATAAAATTTTTGTAAACCAGCTTATCATGAGTGCATATTTCTTCACATGTACATTATACATACAATACCAATAAATATTCAAACTGGGAACAATACATCATCAGGCTAAAGAAACACTTATCACAATGTTTGAATACTCACTCGATCTTTGAGTATATTTGCAGCTTTTTCAAATTCTCCTCTGACATACTGAGATTCAGCATCCCACGGAGCATAATACATAACAAAGGAGACATCAGCCCGGTTGATGCTAGCAAGTGCACTGCTCAGCTGACCTCGGTACCAATCTTGCACAACCGAATCTGATCTGAAGAACCTTGTAGCTTGAGGGTGTTTAGATATCTTTGTGGGGCTGAAACAATATTATTTATCAATAATAGAAGTAAAAAAAAAACCAAGAAATAATACAGAATTATATGAATTTTATTTGATCATAAGTGGTGCTAAAGCTTTTCCTTTTCTTTACAATAATGGTTTAATTGTTATTTATAAATATCTTTCCATTTTAATAAATATATTATAAAAAAGGTATTCTGAAATGCCTCGTAAGAAAATATCTTATTTACAAAGCTTTTTGCTGTCATTGCAATTTTATTGTCACAGCTTGACATTAAGCATGTAAATATTTACCCAGCCAAAACTGACTTTTATTAAAATGTCAAAATATTTGTTATAAATAAATAAGCCTTACGTGTTGTGGAGGGCTCCATACGTAGTAAGGGCCAGGGCTATACAAAAGACCATCTCTTTGATCAACATATTGAGGGTTAACTCCCTGTTGCTCGGTTGTGTTGCGACTTGAGTATTTTCAGCCGAGTTTTGAGCATCGCTAGCAGCACTTGACTTCGTTGTTAATGACGTGACCTGTGAAATATCTTCAGCGTCCGCCGTTGGAAACATTACACGTCATTCAAAAACAATAATGCTGAAATTCGACCGTCGATAACATAGCATTGCAAAAGGAATGTGGTACAACTAAACGTTTTGGCACTAACGATGTTGAGTGGGATAAGCGGAAAATTCATAATAAACCTTCACTTAAATCAAGTTCATTGAAGGTTTCTTATAGTTCATAACAAATAATTTATTTTACACTTGAAGAGCTTGTCATGTCAGCTGACGCGAACTGTCAAAAGTTCAAGCAAATACATCGACTAGTGATGCAGAGTGAATATAAGAAGTCATCATCATCATCACCTTTAATAAAATTAAATTAGGCTAAATTTTTGATAGGTTTAAGAACATAAAGCATACTATTATAGTTGCAAGATGCCTTTTAAAATTTTCTTATTTAGTAAAAATGACAAATGCTAGATGTTTTAAAACTGACCAAAAATTCCATTTGCTTTCCAATTTATTAAGTAACCAAATACTTTCTTTTCCCTACCAGAGAAAACGAAATGGTTTGGAAATTAAGTCGCATATTGAGAAAAACCTTTACTAGCCAACATTACTTAAGTAAAGTTTATAATGCTGCCTGTATCAATTATTTCAGGACTTATTTGATCCGGACCAACGACTTTTGACTTGAGAGGCAATAGGCTATCACTACTTTTGGAACTGTCTATTGTACTGATTTATTTCATGTTCGGTAATTTTGTATTTCCTTACTTTCTAACCTGAAAAATACTACCTAACGAAGTAATGTACATGAAAGTTGGCGTTAATCTCTTAATTTCAGTGTAATTATTTTTTATTTCCTTAATAGTACTAGTAAATATGTACTCCTAAACTTTCCAAATTATGTTTGCGGCTGTAAATCCCATAGTTCAAATTGAACGTTAATTGACACTATTTTTTTTTCCGAGTTGTCATTGTCGACTTTTGGTAGCCATTTTAATTTCATTGGGAATACAATTCACTTGTTTTGGGTTTTTAACGACGAAGTTGTGTCACTTTTTGTGTTTTAACGGCTGACTAGTGTAAAAAACGAAAGGAATTTTAATAAAAACTAAGTTGACACGGAAAAGTTGCAAAAATAATATCTGCGCAATAGTTTGAAACCTGTAACGTTATTTTGTTATGATTCGTTAAACATCCTTGGAATCTCGTTATTGAAAGTCAATTGTTGGAAACATGGAATATCCAAGACAGTCAGATTCTGAAACTCTCGAATATTGGAAGAAACAGGCCAAGTACTACGAGCAAAAGTAAGTGCATAATTACCGTGAAAAATTGAAAATATCTTTGTGCTGCCAGGTGACAAATGGCATTCCATGATTCACTACTTGATTGCATTTTCGTCTTACTTCTAGGGTTATTGATACACAACAAGAATTAGATGAGTACACAGAAAATTCAGCATCACTCGAAAAAGAGTTAGAAGCATCATTAGAACAAGTTGAGAGACAAAACAAAGATCTGGAAAATCAGAACCAGCGGCTGAAGAATGAAATAGAAACTGTTAAGGGTAAATAAAATTATGTCTGTTTATGTTTATGTATACTTTTAATTTTCGACCTTTCATGTTATATTTGCACCTAATAATTTTCTTTTTTTTAGAACAAATTGGAAAGGAGTCAACATGAAACAAATGCTTTGGAAAATGAACTGCAAGCTTTAAAAATAGATAAAGATAAACAAGGAGTTTATATCAGAGAGTTAGAACAGAAAAATGATGATCTGGAAAGAGGTCAGAGGTATGGTCACCTAATTAGTTTCCAATTATGTTACCATGGTAGTTTTAAACCATAACAACTGTAATGCTGTCCGTCAATTGCATATTTAACAAGATATTTAATACATAGTATTGTTATCTAAAGTTAACTTAAATGGGAGAAAATAACACATCAAGGTGTTCTTCACAATCACAAATGTTATCCTTATAAAAAATATAATTCCTTTGTAGAACATTGACCTTCTCTATAAATAATTAATAGAAAAACCTGTAAAATAATTTACTATTAAATCGAATGCTTAATGTAGTATTATCAGGATTATGCAACCAAACATAACACTTACAGCAGTTTAATATTTTTATACGTAAAGTAAGTTCATATTTGTGCAATTTTCTTTCAGAGTAATATCAGAATCTGTATCATACATAGAATCAATGTTGAACCAAGCATATGAAAGGAATGCTGTTCTGGAGAGTGAGGTAGATGAAATTGAGAACTTGAGGATCAGGTTGCAGAGAGCGACAGATGAAGCCAGAGGTATGAGTAAAAAAAAAAGTCTATTTATTCTTCTTTTTATTATTTTTACATTGTTGGGGTAGTTGCCATGTGTAAAATTGTGTCACTGTATGTAAATATTTGAATTGGAATTCACAAAACATTAAGTTTAGGTAAAGCTTAAGAAAGTGTGTTGTTTATTGATTACTATAAACCTGTAAGGGTTTAGGTCAAAGATGGAACTTGCTAATATTTTGTTAAGATTGTCAATTATATCCAGGGATATTAAGTTGAAGAGTTTGCAAAAGTTACCTGTTTTCCAGGAGGAATTGTCCTCCTTTATACCAACTATATTTCATATCAATACCAAATTTTAATATTATTTTTGCTAGAAATCTATGTTGAATTACTTAGTATACTATTTAAAAATATGTTAATACTTATTTCAGATCTGAAGCAAGAACTGAAAGTAATGGAAAAAGTTCCAAAACCAAAGAAAGGTGATGAAAGTACTGAAAGCTCATTAGTCAATGGACATATTTCCAATCCATCCCGAACTCAAGTTGAAATTGAAACTCAGACTTCCCTTATGTCACCACAAAAACGTAAGTTAATTATAAAATTTTGTTAGTATGTACTACACGGAAATCATATATATTATTATAAAAGTCTTAATACTTTATTTTCACTCTGCAATTTGTCATTTCATTTGTGTTCTTTATTAGCCAATAATCTGGCTACAAATATTGTCTTTATATAAACAATACTTGAGTTTTCTTAGTGTGGTTTCATTGTAAGATACTCTCCAAAATAATCATATATAAAGTCTATAATGAATTTTGTTTTAATTTTACAACAGGTGAAATAAATGGTAACGCAATGACACCATCATCACGAGTAACAGCCATCAACATAGTCGGCGATCTACTCCGTAAAGTGGGGGTGAGTCAACTAAATGTGTTCACTATAGTCAATGCTGTAATAGTCTTATTTGTAGTACTAGTCACCCTAGATTGCACCAGGTAGTAAGGGAATAGTCAAGGGATAACATTTATTTATTGCTATTATATGTATTTATTTTATTAATTCACTCAATATATATGTATTTATGTATTCATTTGTTAAGCTGTAGAAACCGCAAAAGGCCTATATTTTTGTAATACATATTATTTTTATGTATACAGTTTGATCTACGATAGATGTAAGTATGGATTCAAATAAAGTATTCTTACATTACTTATTTATTTATTTACAATATTCTTTTGTAAATATTATACATAGCAGACACATGATCATTAATGAATGCTGCCTGCGAGAAATGCGACTTTTAGATGATTTCTAGTTTCTTCATCATTCGAATGCACTTAATTTTTAATAACATCGAAAATGGTCTCAAGATTGCATTAATTCATGTTTGAAAAATTATTTATTTTTGGGAAATTTTGTTCACTATATAGATATATTACTAACTGTATTTGGTTATATTTTATTCTGATAATGTCATAGATTACCAAGTTTACTAACCAGTAGCAGCACAATAATTATAATGATTTATATAGGACTATAGCTGGACTATGTTAGTGTTTACCTGGCCCACATCACATGTCTATAGTGATAAAAGAAAAATAAAAATAGAGTTATTACTGTATTAGTAATATATTTTTATTGTCCTTTGAAATCATGTTGTGTAGTTCAGGTGCACCTAAAGGACCAGTAGGGTTTTTAAATTTGAAAGCTAGCAAGCATAATTTCTAGATTTTAGGTCTACTAGCCATGTGTTGGTAATACTTGTCCTATCAACAGCATACTAAGCTAATTTTATTTAATACAGTATAATTATATCTTATCTATTATTATGTTATACTCCATTGTATATCTTAAAACATAACATAAATAGCCGGAGGCAGCAAGTTAGGTGCATTATTAAACAATTGGCCTGCCTTATCTAAACATACCAGACTTGTATTGTTATAAAACAATTTTGGTTGTGGCCAGTATATACATCACTGATTTTAAATAAACATCTAGTAACTTAAACTTACTTTTATGAAGTACCATAGAATACCATAAAATAGTATTCATATTTGAAGGGAATGCTTAAGCCTATTTTTTTAATCTTAACGATGTTTCATTTTTAACCTAATAGTGTACCAATAAATTGCAAGCTATAACGCTATAAAAGCGAGAAATAGTAGATTTTACAGTTAATAAAGGTTGATCGTAGTTGTTTTGTTTTTTTTTGTATTTGCATGGTTGTGTTGTGTAGTATGCATGATATTTATTGCTTCCAGCTTGAAAGGTTTCTTTGCCGCGAATGTGGTAAGATTAAATGTTCCTGTGAGACACCTTCGGCCGCTGGTCGCCATTTTGCCGGAGAATCCAGCGAAAACTTACAGAATGGCTTGAATGACATACCATTTAATAAACCTGATTCTGTTGAGTACAGAAACCAAAGAGTTCATGTACGGCCGCGTTCCGGATCGGAAGCAGATCCCATACCAAAAAAACAATTTACTTTGTCCCACCGTGCCTCAGAACAGCCGTTTGTGCGGTCGACGCAAGCAGAAAATGGAAAATTAAGAAGATCATTTGCCGTGCGATCGCGTGAAGGTTTAGAAAACCTTTTAAGTTTCGCTTCTATCAGAAAAGGCCCCGGTCAGGCTAAAACTAAACAAGCACAACCTCAATGAGATTTTTAGTTTTATAAAAATAGGAAAATATGTTGTTCAATGCATATAGCTTTACTTAGATAATAGAGCATTTATAGTGTATTTTTCTGTAAAAATATGTACAAACGATGTATATCAATACAGCCATATTAGTAGACGACGTAATAACCTGTACAGTATACTTACAAAATAGTTTTTAATTTTATATTTCATCGATATTAATGATTTACACTGTTTTATTATCGGAATAGCGGGATATAACTTTATTAATATTATATTGCACAAAGTATTAATAATTTGTTTTTTTTTTGCTTCATTATTCGTATGTACAGTTGCGTCTAAAGATACCTGCCTAACGTACATAAAGCTTACATTTACTCAGTTTACAAAATATTGAATACATATTGCAAAAGTGTTTCATTGAGATATTATTAAAATGGCGTGAGGCATATATCTGTGATAACACTATGACGTAAATGCACTGCAATATTTTTTAACTGTTGTTTTAACTTATTTACTTTATGGCGACTTATATCAATAAAAATATAATATTGAGACATGAAGGCGAGATATCTTGGGACGCTTACTACCTGTACATTGTACAATCTGCTTTATAAAGGTGTTGGTTGTAACCGCATATGTCTTCCTGTCACCTACTAATATTAACATCATCATTTACTGTGTACTTTTCTTCATTGTAGGCTTTGGAATCAAAGTTAGCGTCGTGTCGCGGTACAGTTAGACCTAAAGAACATTCACCAAATTCCGCATCGGATGTCAATAAGGACTACAGGTGTGTACTCAAGAACTAGATACGTCCCCAAATCATCATCAGATCTGTGTCGTGACGTGCCGCCGCAGCGTTAGCTTTTATCATAATGTGATACTTTGTCAAGCGAATCTTTAAACATCGCTTCTAGTTAACCTTGCTGATCATAAAAAATACACTCGATTACTGTGATCGTTATCACATTTTCCTAATTTTACTAATATCTGTGATGATAATGAAATAGTTTAGGATCGGTATATCTATGTGAACGGTTTTGGCCTACCCACCGCAGAATTAGCACCGTGTGAATTGCCGCAAACCTTGTTGCTTCTATTTTCACGCAAAACGTGTTGTTTCTATACATGAATAAAAAAATATAATAATCGTCCATCTTTATCCTGTAAAGGGAGTTATTATACCGTAGTTGACGGTAACATATTGTAGATCTAATGTTTGGTCGCTCTCCTGAGTCCAGACGCAATTATTATTGTTATGTTACTTTAATAATTAAAATATCACTTGAGTGCACATATTCTCGGTGTAAAATTTAGGAGCTACTGAACTCACCTTAATATTACTTCAAATAAATAAATAGGTACTTAGTCTATCAGTGGACGAAGATATTTTGGAAAGATATTTATGTAAATAGTAGGTAAAGAGGTATGTATGAAATTGTTAAAATTAAATATTAAAATTTATCAGCAGAATTTTCAATGACATGTATGTATTTTGTACTTGTATAATAATTACATATTTATGTAGATACAATCAGATTTATGTATTCGACAATACATTGAGATGAAAATATTATTATAGCAATAAATGTTATGTTAGATTTTTCTGTTAACATGCTGTATTATTATTGTGAATTATTATATTTATATGGAAATATTTTTTTATACTTTTCTCAACTCAAACATTTAACGCCTCATTAATTACAATCAGGTGCTCAATACACAATTAGTTTTATACAGAATTGAAAGTAATTTTAAGGATTAGTATGATTTCTTGTTAATTTTGGAAACATTTTAGACATTGCAGTTTATACTTTTGTGACTAACCTAGTTACTATTGGGCAATAATCGCATGAGATATCATTTTTGGCATGCACTAACGATCGTGTTAAATGTTCGTCATTACCCTGCTCTGTATTATACATATATATTCTGCTTTGGGTTATTCCATACCAAGTTAGTAATCGACAGTCCAGTGTCTGCTGTGAAATTTTGTATGTTAGAACTTGGTAGAAAATAATTTTACCATTTTTTTTTAAATTTTATTATAATGACGAGCGAGTCGGGTCTTGCCTTATACACATTTAGTGGCGGTAATATAATTTTCAATGTAATTAGGTTACATAACATTTATAAATAATTACAACATATTATAATATGAGAGAAATTCATTGAAAGCAGTTGACTGTAGTTAGGATTTTGTAAATTAAATATTTGTGCTATCTAAATCACTGTATTTTATATATGTATAACATACAAATTAGCATTCTTAAGCCCGTAACAAAAATAGTAATTAGATGATATCACTACATATGTAACATACCTCTAAACGATTTGTGTGACGTTTAAATATTAATGTATTGAAAATAGTTCTAGTAATGTCTACATACAGTTGGTCAAAACAAAATGGTTTGTTATTTGCGTAATTACTCAAATGTATTTGCCTAGTTTGCTGCAAATAGTTTTAAGTATCTAGCATTTATACGTTTACGCGTGTGGTGACCAAACAACTTTTAATTTTTTACGCAATATGAAATATCGAACGATAATAAATAAGTAAAAACAGAACATGTTTTTTTCTTTTCTTTCTTACACTATTTGTTTCCCAACCAGAACATTTGAAAGTAGATTTGTCCATTCTACCTGTTTAGGGACTTCGACCGGAGGCTGGAATATTTTTACCAACTGTGGTATAGATTTGTTCAACAGTTTTATGCGAAGTATTAGAGGTGAATTGCTCTCTTGATTTATCACTTCTATTAAAATATTTCCTGAAAGAACAAGGTGTAATCAGGGTAAGCATAGTAAATCAGGCTTCTAAAGCCTGGCTACACATTGCGACACGAAGCATAGCAGTTTTCTTTATGAGAAGTTGTCCATAGTCTGTATTTCGACGCGCCATGTGCGCCGGGACAAATATAATAAAATCATACTTACCAGTAACTTTAGGTGAACTAGTTAACCAAAGTGAGACAACATACAGAGGTAGAGTTTGGACCATGTAAATCAGCTTAGCAAGTAAATACTGGACTACAAGAGATAGTACTCTAAACTGAAAAACAAAAAATAAAAATGAGCTTTTAAGATCATACGACGTCATTAGACTTGTTGCCCAACATTGATATTCAAATGAAAAACACCTTACCAACGTAAATACTATGTAGTACAGAGCAGTAGTAGGCAACAGTAACAATAAGATAGTAAATGCGACTGTGCCTACAAAAAGTTCCTGGTTTGTATATTCACAAGAGTCAATGCCTCCTCGTAAAGGATTGTACTTTCGTCCAACAAACAACCTTAGTAATGCAATTAATCCAGATATTTGAATATTGAACAACCTAAAATATAAAGTAATATTTAGACGTAAGCTGATTCCTGCATTAAAATGATTGTTTAACTTTAGAATAATATCAAGTTGAGTCTATTGCAACTTAAAAAGAAATGTGCCGATTTTGATAATATTTGTATTTTTGGTTTTCTTTGCCCCAAATAGAAAAATGTGAGAGCATATGAACATAAAATTCTCGTAAAATTGATAATATCAACACGGGAATGGAACTCGGCACTACTGGAAACTAAATAAAAGAAGATTTAGACAATAAATATTCATAAAAAAATATATTTGAAAATACTTTTACCTTGCAGCATAGACATAGATACAATATGAATGGAATGTGGCTATGCATATCAGATCAGAGATCAGAGCTGTTTGAAATGTAAATCCCAAATACCCTATGTAGTGGTATATATGAAGAATAACATCCAGTTTCTCTCCTGAAACATCTGAAAATACACATATTTATGAAGTCTCTTGTAATTATCTTGATACAAAATGAAATAAAATTTAATATCCTACCTAAAAATATCCACCAAAGTTGCACATGATAAGAAAAGTATTTTCCTAACATTTTATTGAAGGCATTATTGAGCTTCAGTCCTACTGGCGCACCCATCAGCCACTTCAGGAGAGAGTATAGTGAATTAATCAATTTCTGAAAATCAAAATTGCATATTATGTTATATCGAGATCTATAAAATTGCTTCATGTAAGTTTGTCAGTTCAAAATTATTACCTCCAAAATACCCATCAGTAAAACACTGATCTCTTTCTTGTCTTGTGATAACAGTTGTAGAATTAAATATCCAATTATTATATCCATGGCAATTGCCACAATTAAGTTGCCTTGTTTCACTGAAATCTAAAACAATTCACAGTTCAGTGCATATTTAGTATAAGCATATTAAACAAATTATATAAAAACAGTAAATTATGAGCTTACTTTTTTCCCTCTTGTAATTGAACATTTTAACCAATCAATTAGTATCCAATAATTATAAACATGTTGTAGGAACATAGAAGCACTAAGCCAATGCAGTTTGTTACTCTTAGGTGTAAATTCTGATCTTTTTGAAACACCATGTTCATCTTGAATCAACTGCACTAGTTTCATAAAGTAATCATCAGTTGTGTCACCAATTGCTTGAGAGTCTTTGATACTATCATATTCATATAGCATGAGGATACAACTACTTTTCGGGTCGATTTTCTTCCCATTTAATATTAACCTGTTTATGGTTAACATTTTGTTTCTTTGTATTAATAAAAAATTCGGAAACCTACTCGCTAAAACATTCTTTGAGAGATCATTACCACAATATCCGTATATTATATTATCCCATTTTATTTGCTTCTCAGATATAAGTGTGATATCTGTAGTATATTTAGTAATATAAACAGTTACAGTGTGATCGTCTGAAACACTAATAATTCCTTTAAAATACACATCTTTAAAACTGTCTGGAATTATAGGTAGTAATATCCTTATAGTATTTGGCATGTTTTACATTAAAAATTATATTAAATATTTAGTAATAAAAATAAGTATTTAAAATATTTATTTAATTAATATTTTGTTGATGTTGTGATAAGCGGTGCTATGTGATTAATAACAGGATTTGACATTGACATATTTTGACATGACTGTCAAAGTAAGCTGCGATGATACACAGATGTAAAATATTTTTGTTAAGATAGGACCAGTGTAGGACGTGCAGGATATCAGGACAAAAAAATGACCATTTAATACTTATAATAATGAATATTTGTGGTATATTGAAAATCGTTATTATGATAGGTTTCACTTCAAATACAGGCTTGTTGGCTCATGCATCCGGTCCGGATTTGTGTGCAAAAGAATAACAGAAATGCAACAATGTCTATGTAACGTCAAACTACGAGTCAAAGAGATCCCCCATATGGGCAATATCGTGTTGCATATTACTTATATTATATTATATTATACTTATATTATAATTTATGATAGAATATCCAATAAAGGACATATTGGGAACTAAATACTACACTTTGAAAAATTATCTATTAAAATTTCTACCGGAACTAAAAGCTAATCAGCTGTAAACACAGTGTGGTAAATTTGCGATATACTAGTTGAAAAACAAAATTTACAGAAGTAGGCTATTATGTTAAAAAGTAAACGTAAATTTAATCTAAAAAGACTTTGTTCTGAAGCCAAGTGCATACAAATTTATTAAAAGTAATAGGAATCGGCCCGCCATTTTAGTTTCGTAATTTGATTGATTTGTTGGCTTGCCGTTGCTACCGAAAGCTTTACAATTTAGTAAAATAAGAACCAATAAATTAGTCTTATAATTTAGTTTTGTGTCGGTTAACCGAGATTAAATGATTAACTTAGATTTATAAACACTGAGTACGGAATTGGCCAAATCGTCGATTCAATATGTCAGCACACGAGCAAATGAGGGCAATGTTGGACCAATTGATGGGCACAGCTCGCAATGGTAATATATAATACTTATTGTTTAGATAAGCTTAAGTTTCGCTGATTTTATAAGTAAAATACGAAGTTTTTTTTTCTACAAATAATGATGCTCATTGGTATCAAACGCTTCATCATGACACCATCATGAATGGGTAGAATAATTTTCCTATTTATTTCAGGTGAAACAGATAGACATGGTGTCAAATTTTATGACGATGCAGTGTGCAAATCGTTTTTATTACAATGTTGTCCTCATGAGATCTTGTCATCCACGGTAAGAAATTCTATTGTGTATGTCTTGCCTTTTGGGTAATAAATTCTGAGATTTCATTAAAATCTTGCCCATCACATCTATCTACTTGTTGCTAATTTAGTCTGATATAGTTATTCTTACTTTTAGTGAAATCTTAGTATAACTTTACATATTGGGAATTGCAGTGCTTTTTTGGTTCACATACATTGAGATATTGTATGCAAAGTTGACAATGTATCTTTTTTTAAACTTGTAATTTACAACTGCATACAGTAATATTGATAATAAACCATAAATCTTAATGTATGTGTATGATTTTCACTCTTACATCTGTTGTCATGTTATTATGATAATGTAGTATCGTTGGAGAATCCTTACATCGGAGTGGCATTAACTGTGGTGAAATATGCTTTTCAGAAAATGCCCAACACTAGTCTTTATTGCTCATCACAATACTTAACAGATGAGGGATAGATTGTATGAGTTAGGCTGTTCTGTAAGTACCAAGATGTACGTATAAAAACATTTATAGTTAGCTGATTGTATTATTACTGCTATGCAGTACTTAATTTATTAAGGCTCTTGAAATAATTAAATTTTCCAACGGTTACTAATGCTGCTTCGGTGAGTACATAAGAAAATTTTAGGAACATGAAAAATCTTTGCCTGGGTGAGAGCAATTTGGTGTCATACATTCTAACTACATTGGGTACGTACTGTGCTGTTTAAATGGCTAGCATATCCAATCAACTTTTGCATGTAATGAGCAAGAAAAATTTCAAACCTTCAAAATTCTGAAATAATTTTAGTAATTATTTACTCTATATTGAAGATATAGGGTCTATATAAATTGATCTGAATACCAGATTTCTATCCAGTCCTGTAATTATTATTTGCCTGAATATGTATATGTTGTAGCCTCAGAATTTGTTAAAAAATAATGAACATAAAATTCAATATATTGTAATAATTGAGTAGGAAATTCTTGTTCCCTTTACCACATCTTATAATTATAAAGTTGTCAGGGCAGTCGTCATCCATTGGATAATGAATTATTAGTTAGGTATTATCTGTTTTGAGATGTGAACATGTTTGTTTCGAGCTTTTACAAATAAACTCCTTTTGAAGTAATGGACTCCTTCAAAAAGTATTAAGTTTGATGGCTGTGACATATACCTATAGCATTCAAATAATAGTGTTCTGTGTATTAAAATGACAAGTTATGATTGTTTCTGTGTAACATTTATAAAACTTTCATAAAAAGTGTTTGATACTGAGCTTAAAAAATGCATAATAAAGTTAGCATTGTCAGTTGTAGATGGTCTGAAAATAATTAAAAACAAATGTTCTCTACCTTAAATTGCTGCATTAATTATTATCTATAAACTTCATTTTTGTTCTATACTAAATATTTGTGACCTAGTTAGGATATTCGGGAGGGTGTTTTCTCTATAATTTGTAAGTATTTATGATAAATTACATTATCCTGTGCGTGAACCTGGGCTGTGTGAGCTGTGGTGATGTAGTATGTATTTCTTTAAAATATTATTATGAGAGATTTTTGTGTATTGAAAAACTTATCATTTCTATAAATATGGTTGTTAGGATAATGTTAAAATTTGTATTATTCAAAATAATATTATAACCAAATTATTGTTATATGCCTAATGTGGGACACCTTTATATTATAAGGGCACTTAGTATTTATGTGGTTTTAATTTTGATTACAGCGAATGGACCTAGGTGAGTGTCCAAAAATACATGATTTGGCTCTTCGTGCAGATTATGAATTAGCATCAAAAACCAAAGACTATTTCTATGATATTGATGTAAGTATTGATTGTTTATTATTTATTAAATTGGTTTTATAATTCTTTCTTTGCATTCTTAAGACAGTTAACTATGTGAAATAATTTTGGTCAGTCATTTTGTTGGCAATTAAGAGTATTTAATTGTTACTAAAGTTTATTTTATGGCACAACACTTTGTTCTTATGTGAAATAATTACTTTATCAAGAAAACAGCTGGTTTCAATGCTTCAACCCATGCATTACAAACTTCAAAGTTCACAGCAGTTAGTGGGCTACTACGGGAAGCCCCTTCCTGTGAGTGTAAAAACTAGATATAGTAAGGCAAATTATGTGTAAAAATGGCCGCAGCTTATAATAAATTTATTTAATCTTATGATATATAGGCAACAGAACATTTAGAGGCCTTTATAGCCGACTGCGATCGTCGCACCACCGCGGCCAAGCAACGTCTAGCAGAAACACAGGAAGAACTGTCCGCCGAAGTAACAGAAAAAGCAAATGCCGTTCATGAATTAGCTGAACAGATTGGTCAGAAACTGGCTCGGGCTGAAGCGCTAGGCGAGGAGGGTATGGTAGAAGAAAGTGTCAAACTCATGGGAGAGGTGAGAAACATCAGACACATGTAATAGTTTTTTTTTTTCTAAGGCTACTTGTGTTGATCAAGGCTGCTGGCTGAACCCTTTAACTCACATTTTTAATAAAAAAATCTTCCTACTTCTTGGTATCTTCCAGATCGATGAACTGCGCAAGAAGAAAGCAGTTGCTGAGCAGGAATATCGCAATTCTATGCCAGCTTCCTCATACCAACAACAGAAATTACGTGTCTGTGAAGTGTGTTCCGCATATCTGGGTATACATGATAATGATAGACGGCTAGCAGATCATTTTGGAGGGAAACTTCATCTTGGATTTATTACGATTCGGGAGAAATTAGCTGACCTCAAGGTAACTTTCTACCTCTTATAGTTGTTCAGAAATCTACTGAGAGTATTCCCTAAGTTTCACAGTCTTATCTAATCAATAACATAAAGTATATTTTACAATATACTTTGAAGACGCGTATTTATATCGGCTAATTTTAAGAAATGTTTTTTTTTCTGATCTATATTATTTATAACACACTTTCTGCAAACCTTAAAACTTTGATGTAAATATTATAAAAAACTGTTTCCGTTAGTTGTATTACTGTAATTAGTACGAAAAATAGAAATTGCATGTACTGTACAAGTTTAGATGTATTATAATAATTTATGTATTTTAATATTATCTGTAAAGTAACTGAGGATAATATATTATATATATACCTAATATTAATTAACATTCTGCTTATTTTTAGAAAACAGTAGATAAACGTCGAGAGGAACGCGGTGCTTCTGAGCGCGAGCGCAGCGGGGGTCGTCGTCACTACGTCGGCGGGCGTGAGCTCGACCGGCGCGCGAGGCGACACCGCGAGTCCGCGCGCGACCGAGACCGCAACAAGGAGACCGACCGCGACCGTGACCGAGAACGGAAGGATAGGGACCGCGATCGTGAACGCGAACGCGAAAGGAGGTAACAAAACAACAATGATATTACATTTTTTAAGTATACTTTCGGCAGAGAATGTGAGTCAGTCAATCAGACACAAAAGGAATTTTCGTCATTTCGTCGAAATTTCGTCAAGCATTTTAAATATCTATATAAATATAGTATGACTGATAAAGAATACTATAGCATAATATTTTTTATGTACAAAACTATAAGCATGAGTGACACCGTTACCTCTTCGACCATAAAAAAGGAAATTAAAATATGAAAAAGGAAGTAATAAGTTTTTATTCTTATCAATAAAAATATGCAACTGTTCCTTCTCATTCAGGCGCAGTCGGTCTCGCAGTAGGAGTAAACGCGAGGAGTCTCGCGAGCGGTCCCGCGGTCGTGACCGAGACCGCGAACGGGAACGTGAGTCCCGACGTAGTCGCTCCCATCGCTCCTCGTCCAAAGAACGTAGGCGAGAATAACCAACAGCATATTTAATTGTAATAATTTATAATAGTCCACTTTCTCTCTCAAACTTACTGCGTGAAGTTTCAAATATACAATTAATTCTAAAACAACCATACCCTTTAAAAATCATAGCCATAATTGTGAGAAATCTGCTTCTATGGTTTGGTTCTACTGATTGCATTATTATTTTAATGCAATGCTTGGAGGATTCTATAACTACCCGGGTCTTCCCGAAGCATGCACGTGAGTGTAAACCAAGAAATAAATATTTTTAATGGGTTTTAGAGTAATAAAATTGTTTTATGACAACTGATACTATAGTGTATACAATAGTGAGCTCGAAGTTTTCTTTCATCACTTATTTTCCTCACTATTTTAAGAAAATTAGTTTCCTGAGGATGTATACAGATTTTTGTTGTTAAAAGAAACTTTATTTCGCTTACTGCTCATGAAACTACTTTGTTACATCACGCCTGAAGTCTAAAACGATTAGAATCGTACCTTGACTATGCTTTTTTGACTGACAATATTTTATTAAATACTGTAATTTAATACCAGTCTATGTGTATATCCGTATTTTCTGAACGATCCTGCACAAGAATTTAGGAAAATGATCTTAAAGCTATAAATACTACAGCATGTATATAGTATGGAACTGAAACAATGGATCGTTTAGGCACTAGCATAGGTGATATTAAAAAGTTATATTTTAGTTCTAGAATGTCTTTGTAAGACTTGTTAGCTGTAACGTATTATTATTTGAAATATAAGTATATTTCAAGTCGGTATAGGTACCTAGTTCATTTGCGCTAGATTTTAAATGGGATGAAGTTACTTCAGATATTGTTGAAGCGATATTAATATGTCAGAAACAAGTCAAAAACATTACAACATTTTTTTATGAAAGCATGATATAAAATGTAGATTAGTGCTTTTCGTTTGTTAAAATTAAAATCATAATAACATAGACCGTGTTTTGTTTTTTACTTATTCCCGAACCACTAACCCTGATCCATTTCACTCAATGCAAAAGTCGAAAGAGAGAATTCTAGAATCTATTAAGAAAAAAGAATCGGCACCGACAAAATAGGACTGTAAAATAAAAATGCCATATTTTCTAAGTATATGTATTTATTTCTTTAGTGCAGCATCTCATGCTCACATAAGTTCTTACTTTAAAAAACAAATCGGTATTACAAAATACCTGTCATTGCAATTTAAGAAAGCACCTACGTTGTTACTTTTATAAATTCTTATGCTAATAGACTACCTACTCTACAAAATAAGTCAACGTAACCTACATTGCTACTAGTTCGGAGACTTTGTGAAAGTTTAAATAAATAACTATGATCTATTGTCGGTATTCCTGTAGGCTGAAAATATTTTTCACACATTTCCTGATTGCTATCAAAACCATGTCCTTTGACTTCCATTCATAACCTTAATCAGATGGTAAAACTGGTATCTTATAATCTTTCATACTGTTACGTAACTAAGGTAATTATTGCAAATAGGAGCTTACTTATAAGTGTCAACAAAAGTGAATTACGGTGCAATAGGAATTCTATTGTGATTTATTTGTGATCAATTGTTAGGTCAGCTAGTGTCATTGCAATTGCCGTAAAACTTTATTCGTTGGCTGTAGTCAATTAGTGGGCACCAATTTACTAAAGACCTCGTTACATTATCTTATTTATAAAAATAATTTATTGTAGGTGATGTATGAACAAAGAGAACGAAATTAAAAATATTCGCATGAATATAATAATATCATGGTGGTTTGTTGTGGTGGCTTACCATTGAAATCTTTTATTTACTCTCTTTCGTTATTATTTAGGTGTTTTAGAAGTTCAATATTCATGCAAGAAGGACTAATTGTTTTTCTCTACAAGCTCGAAGTTTTAGGTTTCGCATTGAACTATCTACATTGTTGTTAAAAGTTTATTACAAGTAAAAACGTAACAGTTACGTAAAGTCTCTATAACAAATAAGTTATGCTACATTAAATACAAAAATATTTATTTAAATTATTGCCGACGTCTGATAATTGAATAAAATATAATTGTTAGGTTGTGAAATATTTGTTTAAAGAGAAAAGCGAAATTACCTTAGGCGGCAACTTCAAATCCACTTTAAAAACCATATTTTTGTCATTCAGATTATGGAAGTAAGTACTTACAGATACTAGTGGAGAGAACAATGTTTTATTTGATGCCTATGAATAAAGACCGTTTAGTAGCTAGATATCAGTTCATTTCTAGTTTATTTATTTGAAACATTTCCTTACGGATAGGTAAAAATACTTATGTAAAATTACATTAGACTATGATAATTTATGGCTGTTTCTCAATTAAATAAGAGGTTATAGTAAACAAGACGCACAAGTACGGCCGATATAACTAGGGGTTCCGGAAAAGGAGATAAAAGTCTATTGGAACGAGATCAAAGTATGAACCACAGTCGGCGATATTTGTAGCTCTTTCCCGACTCGCCAAGTTAAATCGGACGTTCTAAACATGGGTATTAATTAGAAACGAAGTGCTCAAAACAGTTTTACGTTTTTGAATATAATAAAATAGTTCATTAACTGATATTATACAACTATGAGTAAAAATGAGATCATAACAACGTAGTTCACATGTTTTATAAGAAAAATAAAAATAGCCAAGACTTGTTGTTGTCAACGCAGTTCTGTTATTCGAGATATTCTTTGTGGCACGTTTATATGGAATTTGATGGAACATATATTGTGAGTACCAAAAATCTTTATACTTTGGCACATAATATCGAAATTGAATTTTTTAAGATAAGTACAGGATAGCTAGACGGTATATAGTTCCAAAACCCCAATTAAAACATAATAATTATCTATTATTAGTTTCAGATATAAACATAAAATATAAATGTTGATTTCCTTGTATTTATATAAACATAATGATTAAACAATATTATCTATCGTCTTTTTTACATTTCCTAAAGATTGAAGTAAAGCTTTACTTAAGCTTTATCATGTAATAAGGATTAATTAGGTTTTTACTAAATATATTTTACTTACAAATATCCCTGTTTGTAAATAGCATAATATGAAAAACACTATTCTACAGTCTAACTACATAGAAAATATAATTGTCTATGGTCAGAGAAAAGGCTACAGATAACATCGTAATTCATAAAAACTTTATTATCGCATGTCTAGGTTTCAGACCCTGAAGGATATAACATGATTTTTAAAGATATTATCCTTATAGGTGTTAAATATGATATTTATCAACATATTTGTGGCGATGGCGATTGGTTCGTCATCTAAATGGCGAATAATTAGACTAGTAGTCAGCGATTTCATTACGATCACAAATACTTTTGTTGGTATTATTTTATTTTGATTTTGTGCAATTTAAGTTTGAAGCCTAACATCTCGGACAACACCCCGGACAGCGCTGACAGAATAACGACCTTCGTAATAGTGTAGAGGTAGTGGTTGGCACATAAAGCTGATATCTGGAATGGTGCATCTAATTCCTGTAAAGAACGAATATACATTTTTAAACGATCATAATATTATTTTCTTTCATAATGTATCAGTATTTTTATATTCAAGAGAATAAAATAAGAAATATGTGGAGACATAAAAATAAATGTGCTCTTTTAAGATGGCTCCCTTTGTTTGTTCCTAACTTTAAAAATACCATTGAAGGTTGTCCTCGTTGATGACATTTACTTTATTAACAAGAACAAAATACTAAATGAACTAAATCCTACGATATAAATTTACTAGGATTCTATAAAGTTCCAATTGCTTTATGAAATCTTACCTTGAGTAAGTCGGCAGCTAGTTTCAGCACATTATTAGCGACGGTGAGTTGTTCCTTGCTTTCAGGCCTCTGTTCTATCGCCAGATGGAGGTTTATCTGCTCGGTCAGTATTGCAGAGAGGCAGCCGCGGTATTTCTTGTTGACGTTGCTGCCTAACGTGCCCAGTCGCAGTAGATACAAGCCGATGCATAAACTCCAGGTTAATACTTCCATTAGCCAACCACTTTCCAAGGTCACCGAGTCCTGTGGATTATTATACTGTTATTAGACTTTATAATTTTCTGAACTTTTTTAATACTGTCGAATGAGCATGACAGAAGAATCAAAACTCATTTAATTGATGATTGGGTAAACGTACATAATGTATGGACATAGGACATTAAATTGTTTAGTATGCAATTTTTTTTCACGTTATTCGTGTGCTCAATGAATTCGGCATTTTCTAACTTACGAGAAGATATAGATTATATCTTCTAATAGATAAAGCGTAATCTCTTAATAAACAATCTTACATAATAAATACATATTTTCTAGTACGTATGGACACACAAAAAAGCAAAGTGCATATGTGGTGCGACTGGCAAGTAAAAACCAAAAGTTGAAAGTGAAATTTACTAGTCAGTAGGTGCCTCAGATTCCAGTGCAAAGCCTAGCAAGCATTAGTATTAAAATGACTTACTCTTAGAAGATGGGTGCTAACACACCCGAGTAATACAACTATGAGCATGAATGCCGCTGACACGATGACCTCAACTGACCGCTGTGGGCCTCGACGCTAGAACATAAAATCATGTTAGTCCTTCACAAATAATGAGATTTAAAGAAAGAGAAGAACACCAGTACTAAGGAATTTAGTTCTTGCGTCGCGGGGGCTTCAGTAACATTGCAGTCACATCCTCAGAGACACGCAGAAATAGTACAGTGTGCTGCGAATGTAAAGTCTGCTACAAATTGCGAATGAGTACGAACGACAAGAGTGCTACAAATTACAAGTTGTTTAAAATTAGAGGAAAGTGTTGCTTTGAACCACAGGTGACATAGAAGCCAAATTTTAAAGCCTCGTTTGGTATTTTATTTTGATATCGGCAGGTTACCCCTTCCATGAACACTTTCATTTGTCTATAATTGCCTATAAGCTACATAAATATATTATAAAGAACACTTACTCGTAGATACGATCGAGTGGACAGCCAAGTCTTGATATTCCTTACAGTGTTAAGTCTAAAGTGCGGTAACTCAGACTTGCGAGCTCGCCGCGCCGACGTCAGGTGTGAGAATAGCTTCGCGTATAGGAAACGTTGTTTGAACGCGCGCTCCGCTACTGCTAGCAGGAAGAACACTAGCGCCCCCAGTGCGAACCGAAGCATGCATGACAGCAGGTTTGTTGATACCGCCCTATTTAGAAAAAGACTAACGATAAACTAAGAAAAAGATTAGTAATGTAAAATCGTACAAATATAATCATAGGACTGCACGGATAGCCGAGTGGTTGAGGTCACCACGCCAAAACCACTGTGCGTGTCCTGTCGCGGGTTCGATCCCCGCGTAGGACAAGTATTTGTGTGATCCACAAATGCTTGATCTGAGTCTGGGTGTCATTGTGCATGTGATTTGTATGTTTGTAAAACCCCCCGCGACACAAGGATTAAACTCCTTAGTGCGGGAGTCGTTTATTATAAAAGAAAAGAAAAAAAAGAAAAAGAATAGGACCCTATCAAACTAGTTGTTTGGAAGCGGCTGCGGGGCTGAGCAGACGCGCAACGCATGCGACACGATCACGTCGCGGCTGCGCGGCGAGGACGTCGCGAACGCGTAGCGTGTTTGTAGCCAATTATTGCCGTACAATATACTCAGTAACAAAATTGATTCCGACCAGGATATAGTCCTGTTGACTTTATCACTTCGAAGACGCCAGAGACGAAAACGAAAGCATCGTCGAATTTGGGAACATCCATTATCAGTTATATTATACGTTGCGCGTCCGCTCCGCCCCGCAGCCGATTCCAAACCGCTAGTATGTTAAGGCCCTTACACATGATATACTTATACAGATGTCATTAGGGCACCAAGATAAACTTTCTTTATTCAACATTTTAGATAGACAATATAAAAATTTAAATTTAAGATTGCTTCAAATATATTCCAGTTTACATACTCACCATATATTATCACCAAAAGCACCAATGAAGACGGAAAACAAAGATCCTTTGTAATTAGCTATAAGAGATGGCAAGTACGTAATAATGGACATTGCTTGAAGTTCTTCCTCCGTTCTGCCATCTTGTTCAGCGACCACCTGAGTGGCAAATAAAAAAAAACCTTAGATTTTCATGATCATATTTATTTTGTAAGTTCGTTTTATGTTATTCCTGGTTATCCTTTTTTTTGGCGACTGTATAAGATCATGACATAATATAATAATAAAATGAACATACAAGATGGTGAACCTTACAAAAATAAATAGTTCATCGCAGCTAATGCAACTTAGCGATATCTAAAATAGTCAGCTAGATATATTACTAGAGCTATTGGTCCTACTCTTGGGATAACGTAAATATCTTTGATAAAAATTATACAATAGTAGGATTATACAATAGTTTTGATTGATAGTCTTTTCTCTATAGAAAGAACGAGCAATCACTCCTGATTGCAATTTGGCGATTTCATGCCAATGCACAATTCACTGCACTTGCTAACGTATTCATGTACGACACAACGATCTCTGTCTTTTTCAAAGTTAATCAAATGACATCGTAGAAAGGCAGCATAGAAGAACGAATCTATGATAAAAAGTGAGTTGATTTATCAGTTCACAGTACTAAAACAACTTCGTAAATAAACATAAGAATACAAACCTGTACGAATCTTATGACAGGTTTGATGAGTGCTACAGCGGCGGCCATAGCGATGCCTGCCCACAGACAGCCGTCGGCCGCCATCGCGCGCTCAGCCCTCGCCACCACATACCAGCTGATGTCCACTGCTGATAACTCCGCACGCAATGTCGAACCACGCTCCCACATTGTGCATTTTACTGTTATAATTATTAATTATTACTTTTTTTACTTAAAATTGATGATATTTCTATGCTACGGATCAATATTATACATAGGTTTGTAACGTTCAAGTGTTTTATAACTTGTAAATGACATGGTCCTATGATAGGTCCTTGAGGTAAACCTATGATTAAAAACCGTGTTTTGTAATTTTAACACTAATAATAATTATTGTATGAATATTTTTCAGTTGAGCTTCAACTAAGTGTCGCTCATTGATATAAGTGTAATGTAACGGTTAAACGTATGTCATACCATACGCGTGACATGCATGACCTTGTCAAAAGCCTTTATTAGGTTACTAAATTAAAATTTTAACTTTTCAGTTACTATAGTAATGATAATTGTTGGGAATTTGTAATTTATTAAACATAGCGGGTATCTTTTAAAATATTACGTAAGAATGAAGTTATTAAGACCTGTGTCACTAGTTGGATCAAGGATAGCGAATGGGTCCCAGGAGGTGTCAGCGGCGTAAGGGAAGCCCACATCTGAATGCTCGCCCTCCGACTGGGAACCATAACTGCTTTCTTCACCTGTTAAAACATTATCTTATTGGATCACATTTGTCATTTATTTAAATACGAAACTGCATGCAATTCCCTCAGACACTTGAGTTGTGAAACGGTGTGTAACAATTTAAAATAAATATAATACATAAGTCGAGTCAATGCAACTCATCTGGGCGCACGGTGCTATGCGTGGGTAACTTTAGTATATATGTAGTGACGTTGTATACTAATAAAACTTTCATATTTGTGTGTTTTATAAAAATTGAAGCTTGAATAAAAATGATCGCTTTCATCAACACGCACACATAGCATCGCGCGCAAAGATAATTTGAACTATCTGTAACTGGTATTATTGGCGTCTTAAAAGAACATTTATTAGTAGTTATAGAGTAGTTGACAGCAATCAAATGTATGCTTACTGTTAGTAGTTTGCCCAACCCAATCAGACATGGTATGGTGGGATGGTAGAGCGATGGATGGGGCGGACGCCGAGCATTCCCCGTCCGATGACGATGACTGGTAATTTAATTTCTATGGAATATCATAGTATAATTTTATTAAAAATGAAAAGGAATTCAGGAATTTCGTTGGTATGCTTTTTGGGCCTATTACATTGATATTTTGTATTGTCAATTCGTTTCGTACGTGAAGTATTGGCATAGTATAATTTTCTTCGAACACAAAGGCAAGAATCGTCATTAATTGCTATATTAGCCACAGTAACGTTGTGAGCATGCTCAGTCCCAAACGCTCGATAGGTACCTTTACTCGCGTGCGGTAAATCGCTTCCATCTACCTAGTGTTAAAAGGAAACGTTAATAAGTGTCACTTATTATTAAAAGTGCATTTTTAAGAGTTTAATACATATTTAATTAAAAACATGCTGATATATTGTTTGATAAATACCTTTTCCTTCTTCTTCACGGCAAAATCTTCGTCGCTTGATTCTGGTCGTATACCGTCTTGGGCCCACGAGTTTCGGAATCGTACACCAACTCTCTTGCCAGTACTAGGGCTACTTGTGGGCATAACACCATCGGAATCAATAGACTTTTCATCGTCGTCTTTCTTTAAAATGTTAACCTTACAAAAAACTTTTCTAGACGGACTATTTTTTGCACTATCTTTTTTGGTCGTAGCTTCGGGAGTTTCAGATCCTTGATTGTCGGGTACATTTTCTTTTAAACGAATTTCATTTATTTGTTCTTTCGAGTTTGATGATTTGTTCTGAACTATGTCAGTTCCATTCTTGACTTTGTCACCTTCGCTACCATTCGAATTGTATCCGTTAAGACTTTCAAATCCATCGTCACCATCAGCGAAGGCCCTTGCTATATTAGCATGTTGATTCTGACGTACATTAAACGATTCTAATTGTTTCTTAGTTAGAACGTTAGGCTTATATCTAAAGGAAGTGCTTGGTGTAGCGTCATCAGGCGGTGGGGTAAATGTTACTATGGGCGCAGTGAGATCTGGCTTTTTCCAAACCATGTATTCTTCATCATCCGAATCTTTAGCTTTCACTTTAATTAATGTTTTATTCTTAACAGGATCTAAATTTTTTATGAGATTCTCTTTTGTTAAGTCCTTCTTTCGTTTTCTGTAATTGGAAGTGAGACAAATGTTTGATAATTATTAAGCCCAGATATAGATGGAATTTCGTATAAATGTGGTTATATAATTGAAGCCTTAGAAAGTACGAGTATTTTAGTATGAAGAGAAATTCAGTTCTTGGTTTAATTTATCCAAGTTTTACCAACGATAAACATTGTTTATAATCTAAAACTATGGACAAGATGTATTACTCTTATAAAAAGAATAACTGTAGTATCAAGAATATACCTGAGACCATTCTCAGCGATATCAGTGCGTGATTGTCTCCGCCGGAATTTGGCGGGCTTTGTCGTGGGCGTCTTGCTCTGGCTCGAGGTGGCGCCACTCTCGGCCGAGCCGCCGCCGCTGCCACCGTCACATTCTGATCTCGGTCGTCTGTATTATAAGAATACATTTAATACGATTGACAGACCATCTAATTAAACTATTGATTCATATGAATTAAATATTCTCAAGATAATCTGTGGTGTTAAAGGTTAACTCTAAATTTTCTTTTTCCTTGATCGAAAGTACGTATAGATTATGGAAAAAGCAGTCGCTATCAAAATACTGGGTAATCATTAAGGTATGTACATACACAATAGTAATACAGTATCTTACCTAAAGTATCTAGGCAATTTGCGGCGGTAAGTGGCCCGAGGGCGCACCCTAGCGAGTTCCATCTCCGTCGTGCTGACAATCTGCGAGTGTACCACACTCAGTACCAGCATTAGACCTAGCGGCACTAGCCAGCAGTTGGGCTGAAATTTACATTATCTTGTTATAAACGGCTGCCATAGTTAAGGCTTAAATAATATTGGCAAGGACTCCATGCTTATAATGAGTACCTGCAGCATGTTGGACAAAATGTGTTTGTATGTAATGATCTGCAAATCGACCACTATGCTATCCGTGGCTACTATCATGAAAGTATTTTCCTTTAGGGACCTAAATAATGGTGTATTAAAAATAAATTCAATTTATAGTGTAAATTTATAAATAAAAGTTAAGCCACATAAACGTAAGTACGCGCAAACAATTTGTAGTGCAATTATCATGAATGTTCGCCACCATCTATTGTCATGACACATGCGCATAAACGCACCACTGACCATTGTACATAGCCATATTAGGTGTCTACCGTAAACACAAGGCAGCTACATATTTTGTTTTGTAAAGAGCCACGAGATTTGGTTACTAATCATTCTTTTGCGCTAAAAAAAAATCGTGATTTGGCATAAGTAACCTGTTTTGCTATTTCTGATACAACAGATATGAAAATACGAATAGAGGAACTGGATTATTTCTTATCCCAATATTCACAAGGAGCTCAAATTACCCCTTAAAGAAATATTGCCCTTGTGGAAGCGTGACAGCGCACTACACGTCGTAGAGCGTGTAGTGTTGTAGCGTGTAATATTTGTATACAATAAATATGAACTCACATCAACATCGGCAAGATCTGGCGTCATAAAATACAGGGTCATGTTCAGGACTTGCATGAGCCATAAAGTGAGGAGGAACTTGGCGCAGGCCGGCGAGGTCTGCTGCGCCCACCACTGGTACAGAGCCGGTAGGAACACGAGGCGGACTAGAGCGAACCATATCACACGACGCATGCCAAGCGTCGGCTTGGCTTTGGGAAATGATGAGCCTGGAATGTGAGGAGTGTTTTAGTGTTTTTCAGGAGTTAATAGTGATGTTAGCTTGTGAATGTCACACTGTTATATTTGGGCAATTGCCTCATCCCTGGATAGAAACGGAACGGGGGCTTATTATCACATTTATAAGATTACGGGTTGGCGATAACGCCATTAGGCATCGGACAAAATGTTATTTTGGGTGAAAGCTAAATATAAAAAAACCTACTTTAATCTACCGTCAAATTCATTATGATTAACTTTAGCCTATATATTACGGAAACCTCAGTGTCGCGAGTCTGATTCGCACTTCACATGGTTTTTATAGGATAACTTTCCTATTGTAATCTGCATAATAACAATATTTTATCAAACCAATAATTTGTTACACGGTAAACACGTGTGCAAGAAAGAAAGGACAAAGGTCTTATGTAGGAAAGAACTCGTGACTTTTATGGCATGCTTTGCCTCCATAGTTTAGGGTTTAGGTATATACCACTTATAATAATAATGGATACATTATGATGTGTAGAAAGGCATGCGCCATAGTTTACGGCAAAATTGAGGTATTGGCCTACTGACAGTACAATAGCCTAATTGTTTTTACACTCATAGTATACAATAGTTTTAAATCTACTTTGGACTCTTCTCCCAAAGAGCTGACGCTGAAATCTCCCAGGTATTCCATAACATTTGAAGCATGTTGGATCTAAGTCTCCGAGCACGACTTGGATATGAAATGGATATATTAATCGTTTATTTAATTTGTGATAAAAAGTAGATTCTATACTTCGTGTATGAATTTGATTTTTACTCATATGAAACATCTAATGTAGGTACAATATCTAGCCAAGAAATCGTGCAATTCTTTAAATCTGGTGACTTCAAACGGGTTGATGCCGAGCAAAACTGGCTCCAGTCACATAATTCTGATAGGTAGTTACTGAATACGCAGTCAAGCCAGATCCATATTAATTTAATTTATATCATAACAATACCGCCGCGTGACTGCCATAAAAACATATCAAAGAACAAATAATACATTTAAAACGTGACTTCAACTGTTTTAATATATTTATACTCCTCGATATGATAATGATTGTGTTTTAGTCCCACATTTCCCCAATGATATCTATTAATAATATTAACAGGAAAACCCACCTAAAAACAAGATAATAACCAATATATTTTAGCAGCACAAAGAGGTAGACAATTTTCCATCGGATTTTGTCTGACACTGACACAGTAATCCTTATTGATCGGAGAGGATATAGCGGTATTAGTTTGTCATACTATCTTGTTTTTTTTTATATTCGAGACGGAGAACATTAGGTACCAGGCCCACAATAATTACCTAAAGAACATAATAAACTATATTATAATGTATTCGTTCTTGGCATTAATGCTAAATTTGTGACTGATTGATTAGTATGGCTATGATTATTGGCACATGCGTTATTTACCTTGGCTTTTTGATATATCTGACTAGAATAGTTCGGTTTATTTTCACAATGTTTGATGCAGGTTACATGAATGTAAGAACGTGTAAACTATTTATTGTGATGATTGGCAATTTTATATCTGGTCCGACGTAATAAAAATAAAAAACTATGTAATAAAATAAAATCCCTTTAGTTGAAGATTTTGACTATTGGACTGTTAGATTGCGAGGAATTTTCGAAAACTTTTTCGAGATAGGTTCTCCCAAATAACCATTGACTACGAATAATAGAAAACAATCTCGCTACCATTCTTACTGACTAGCCCCTGAAGGATGCTAGAAAAATAAAATCCGTTTTTCTGACCCTATAGGAATGACAAAAATGCGCATTGGTTAAAATAAGTGTCTCGAAGACGGCCTACTTCAATTAAAAACTTTTTACTTCAACTCTTTAAGCTTAAAGTATTATAGTGGGTATACCTCTAACTAAGTCAACGTCGATCAGGTAGGAGCGAGCATGCGACGAGAAATCTACGATGCGGCGGCGGTACGTCCCCCGCATCAGCAGCTGTTCCACCATCGTCTCCCATTCCTCCTTGTCGTAAGAACTTATTTTCTTCTGATACCTGAGAGCATAAACAAAAATTAATCTGTGATAAAACTTAAAGGTATTGAGTAATATATTTTCTCTGTTGTTGGCAATTATGGACGCATTTACACCGATTACATACCTATTTTTATGGAAAAAAAAAACGTTATATGGTCCACCATATCCAAAGTTAAATAAAGTTTAGGTAGAATAAGCTTTTATTTGCTAAAATTATCTGAAATAAATTAACTTCTTTTTGAGTTGTTGGTACTACAAAGCGCTTAGTAATTGACAAATATTTATTTATTAATCAAAGTCGCTTTACTTATTAGCATTTTCATGTCAGTATCAAGATAAACTTACAAGACAAACTTTTATTACAACTATTAGCATTTAATACATGAATGACAAACTTCTTATCTGCATTTTAAGGCAAACAAAAATGTTCTTTGATTCAACTAATGGTACTAACATGCTTAACAATTTTCTTTCAAATAAATATTTATTTGTTACTCAGTTCAGATGGAAATAAATATAATTATATGCCTTACTGTTCTCTTAACTTCCTTAAGGTAATACAAAACAGGTTTTACTCACCATGCTGCTAATTGCTTCATGTTGAATTGAGAACAACTGACTAGAATATGTTGTTCCAAATAACTTCTTCTTTATAGTTCTTGAAAGCTGAAGACAAAAAAAAGGTTGGACTAATAAGAGTGTACTGGAGAAAGATCATCTCCCTTTAAACTAATAGCCCCATGAAGCATTAAAAAAATGCATTAGGCTGACTTCATAGATATGTTTAAAATCGCTATATGTAATAATAATATGTTTGCATTAACTTGTACAAGAATGATGTGAAAGAATTTGGAAAACTGTTTTTAAGCCATTTCCCTGTCCTGCGAGTCAAATTTGAACATTGCTATTGTTTAATTATTGCGTCTGTTGACAGGAATTCAAAGTGATTAAGTTATTTCAGGTCTACTATAGCTATTAAAAAGCATCATAAAATTACACATATTATAAGTACTTTTATAATTTTTACTACTATGATTATATCATTAAATACAGCAGATTAATAGAGAAGTAAGAAAAGATGTCACAAAAATTAAATTATCATAAAACAACTGTAGATAAAATATAAATTGTATAAAAAATAACTTCTCGTAAGTTATAGAAGAATATTCAGAACAAAATGTCCATACACAATTTTTTATAGTCCTGACTTTCACTTATTCATTTGTGTACACATTATGACAAACCATCCTTTTCGTAAAGTGAGTTAACATTGGATCTAGGAAGGAAAAGTGATATTCAAATATTGTACTTTGAAACCCCAGGCTTTTCATACATTTGATGAAAAATAGAGCACTTATCTACCTTATTAAAATTCTACATAACATTTCACAATGATTACTGACATTATATTCGAAATTGAATTTTGAAACACCAGAAGTTATCTAAGAAACCAGTTATTCTAAATCTATATAACTCTTGAATATTAAGACTATGTGAAAATTAGACTAACACAACCTTTGACATTTAAACATAACAGATTGAGTGATCAATTAATATTAAGTAGCTTTTAATGAGTTTAACGATACTATATCAGGCTATCAGTAAGAATGTAGATGATTAATTAAACTTACCATTTGGCTAAGTGATGGCAGGTTGTTATTGGAGAATTTCAGGAAAATCAAAACTCAAATTGTATAAGACATCTGAAAGTGAAACATTATTTCCATAACTGATAAGCGGTTCAATACTCTGAACAAAGACTGTTTGATCAGCTGTATGTCAACAAGTTCTTGTTATGAAATATTATTTTGGGATCACCTCATAACCCCACAGATCAAAGGTAAACTGACCTGACCCGTAAAGGTCACCTTAGGAAATACAGATAGGTATTCTATTAGAACACCCAACCTGTGTAATGTTTTGTATAATTTAGAGCTTTACCGTTATGTACTTTTGCGCTACATTTTTCGAAATTTATAGATCACTGCGTAAATAAATTTAGTTTATTTTTTTAATACACTTCGAGACTTTCTATTCACTGATTTTATTAGTGCGAATCCCGCTATTTTCATATAATTTAATTAACGATTTAAACTGTGGTACAACAATAAAGATCTCGCCGATCTTCTCTACTGATTTTGACAGCAGTACAATAAACTTAATGACAGTTTACTACCAACCTAAGAATCTGAATTCTGAGCTCTCAAAATGGATGTGACAGCTAATTTTGTATCTGTTAAGCCACGGCTACACGATCGGAGTACATTTATTGGGTCAAATAATGCAGATTGTTTGTTCAAATGTAAGAAATAAACGCTGCCTACTAAATAAATAAACGTTTCTATAGGTTCTCATAAATCGCAAGCAGCTACTTTGAATGTGAGTGTTCTATAAATAAAGTAAAAAGAACTGAAACTTTCTTTTTAGTTTGCAAGTTAGGATTTAATTCGGAACATACTTGAAAAATGTTTAAAATTGTTCCTTTAATACTTATTTTTTCTTTAAGACTTCTTCAGCAGTACACAGAGATTACTATCAAGCTAAATGCGTTTACAGTCATCTGGATAAATATGTAATCCACTACGACTCTTTATTTCTCGTGTTACTGACGTGAAATAAGTGATTTAGTTTATTCGCGAAGAAAGACTTAGTTGGGTTAAAAGTCCTACATTTTTATACTTTTTACGTTACCTTTAATCGCATATAAGTATTGTTATACTTACAGACTTACCTTTCCTAGTTATGTACTTAGTACCACATAGCATAGTAAATGTGGTAATTTCTTACGGATTGTATTCCGTTATTTTGGTGGCTGACTAAAATAAATAGTGAACCAGAATATATTCATCTTTATTAATTTAACAATCATAAAAAATATTCTAAGTATTGTAACAGATAGGTATTTTCGTTGTTTACTTATATTAAAAAATAAGGCAGTTATTACTATTTTATTATTAAATTATAATGGTTTTTTTACATCATATACACAGCGATATTAATTCTGGGGGCCTACTGCCAACTGCTATAGTAATGAATAAGAGTGCAGTTGTGGAAGCGTGACAGCATGCTACTCGGCGTGGAGTGGTCTCTTTCTTCCACAACCACAACAATATTATTTTAAAACGTGCTGCAGTGTAGGCCTCAGATATCGTATTACTTATTTACTGGTACAGTTTTCTACGGTTATTCGATCGTTTGATTTCATTTATTAAATCCATTAAATACATTTATTTATTTCAATAATTATACCTAGTGATGTGGTTCTACGATACAGATTTTGTTTACAAACATCTACATCTTTAATTTCTAGACAAATTTTGTTATTAGACTAGATACTATTATACCTACATTCTACTTTGGTTTTAAATTGTCTAAAAATAATGTTAATTTTGCATAATCTATTTAAAGCATAATATAATTGCTTAACTGTTTATTATATTTAGTAGGGAGATATATCGTGATTGGAGAGTGCTTAGTTTTTATACATTTTAATTTTTACACGATAGAAGTCGAGGGTGCCGTAGGGTAGTTACTACCTGGTTATTTAGTGCGAAGACATTTTTTTTAACACACTGAACATAAAACAAATCTTAACAATAATAGAAAAGATAGAGCAGGTAAACATTAGGATTGTATATACAAGGTCGAAGCACCACTACAAAACTTACAAAGTATTAAACTAATGTTAGTAATCTTGTATTTTGTACTTCTCAGACTTGGAATGGTGAACCAAATGCTTATGTTAATATTATATTAAAGTTCAGTGGTTAGTTCGTCCTGGGGCCGCCTCGTCATCTCGAAGAACTCGTCTTCAAGCCAGACGCTTTCTCTTCTGACGATGGGTCTTCGCTCCCAGGGGTCAGAGAGGACGATGGTCTCTCTTTCTCGCTCTACTTGGGAGTAGCTCGGCGGCCGGCCCGCGTCACTCCACTCGCACTCCATCTCCTTGTCAATTATATTGCTGTCATACGACGTGGGGGAATACGAAGGAGGTTTGAAGGTTGAGAAGGATTGCTGAGTCGCCTCTGAGTCGGAGCCCTGGCTCGGTGGGGCGGGCAGGATATTAACTAGCTGTCCATCTTGCTGTGTACCGACACCCGTACGGCTATATCTTTTCAATATTCTGTCACAAAAAATTAACAGTTACCATTTGGGACTATACATTTCTATTAGGTAAATTAAATATAAATATAATCTCCGAAAAAAAAACGTGGTTTGGTGTCGTGTTAAATATTTTTATCAAATAAAAATTACCCACGATTGAGCTTGTCCTTACTACGATTTGAGTAAACATACTTTCTACAAAGCATCTAGAAGTTCAAAGTATTGAAACAAAAGAAGATTGGGACTCAAAACAAAAACCAGTGACCAAAAAAAATTTAACAAACAATTACCGTTCAGCCCAACTGGCGAGTCGGGGCCATTCGTCCGGCACCACAGGTACTTGCTGCTTGTTCAACAGTATGAGCAACTTGGCCAGATCACTCAGGATGCAACTGTAACAGGAGCTAATATTAGACCCCACTAGCCCACTATCTCGTGTAGCTAACGTAAATAAACACACGCTGGTTGAGGCACTGTTTGGAATGTGTTTTTTGTGGGTTACCTCGCTAGCTCTGTCAACAGACTCGCTTACCTACTATGTTAAATTAGAACACTTTTGCAACGACGTTATATCGGTCGGTTGGCTTCTCAGTTTGTTGGCTTTGAAGCACTCACTTTGTTGTAATTACGTGCTTACTAAGTTGAGTCTTATTCTCGACTTGAATTGCTTCTTCGGCGCTGATAGCTTGGTTTCTGCACCTTTAAATTATCTCCGTTGTTCAGATGTCAGTTGCATTTTTTGCCCGACACAAAAACTTCAGAAATCTTGTTTTTTTTTTTGGCTTTAGTTTAAAAACACATCTTTCATTTATATTAGTTACGAGATTAAGTTAAGGCAATAGGTATCGAACTCTCTGGACAATGAATGTCGCTACTCGCAAAACCTTGTTACAATAAATGTATTTGTAGGGGTATATTAAATACTACAAAGATAACATACTCGTACCTGTACGCTATTGCAGCATCGTTGTTGCCAAGCTGGTAGAGCTCTCGAACCTGGTGCCGCGTGTGATTCAGAATCGCCAGCAAGGTGTACGCGTGTGGCTGTAACAAAAAAAATATTATACATAGATTTATGAAAGCCCTAGATGCTGTGCTAAACAAAATATAGTTATATATACATTTATAGTATAGGCAATTATTATAGTATTTAGTTAATTAGTATAGTATATTATTATTATTATATAATTAGTATTATTTAATTAGTAAAGTATATTATAGGCAGTTATACGAAAACGTAAGGTTCTTTTTACGATTACCATTAGTAAAAAAGGACAGCTTCTATATGAAACGTGGACATTTTGGATAGATTTTGGGTGACGTTTTTGAAATACCGAAACTGCATCTTGCGTCGTTCATATACTTTGATGTTTTTAACAAACTTTTGTTTTGATTCGACGATTGCATAACAAAATGGATCAAATAAGACGTTAAAGCTCTCTACTATTGCGATATGTGGTTCTCAAACACGGATATTACCGAAGAAAGTTGGTTCCGCAGTTAGAACTAATGTCAGTTTAAGCACACTACTTATTTCAGAGTTCGCCTAACTCTGCCTATCCTGCGAAATGAGTTTGAGGGTTTGAAAATGAACTTTGAATTTTCCACATGATTGTTTATCTATAGAGCAAAAATTTATATAATTCCCTACTTCTAGGGACATTTCTGTCGTCATATCAGCCACTTTTTTGTGTTGTGCTTCTCTAACCCAAGTAACTTCAGTAAACCTCTCGACCTCTCCTTGGCTACCATTTGGTCATGACTCGGCTCCTGCAGCCAGCTGTACGTCTGGCTACATTATCTATTTGCACCATAGTACTTACAGGCTGAATGTTACAACCAAACTAGATCGTATTACAAAACGGCAGAAGAAAGCAGGCGAACAGTTATGACATGTCGTGTGATCGTGTGGGTGTACAGTTGTAAACTCTCGATTTCTTAACTATTAGATCACGGGGTTTAAAACCGTTTTTGTAGATATAGAAAAATGACACCATCATTTTCTATGCCAGTGATCGTTTCACGCTGTTACGAAAGTAGAATCCCATTGGTAGAGTTTTTATAATATCGAATATGAACATCAATTGTGTCAAAGTAATTGCTAAAACTGGTGCTAAATTCGGTCCTATCAGACAAATGTTTTAAAATTAGAAGTTAAAGTCACTGACTCGTCGAGTAGGATTTAAATTTCATTTCTTCTTATTATAACTTGAATAATTACTGAACAATGATACATCGTATTAGAGTATTTATACTAGGAAAACTTCAGAAGTATTCCTAAATGTTTTCTATTGTCTTGCGTTGTAACATGATCAAACATTTGTATTTCCTATCCACCAGTTTAGAAGAATCTTAAGATTTGTATGAAAATGTGCCTGAAAAAGAAGAACTAGTTATACTTTAAACTAGTTATGCTTACTGAGGTTTCGTAAATATAACATTACATAAAAAGCTGAGCTCTCTCCAAACCTCCTGTAGTCTGTTTAAATACTTACTCTTAAACAATCTAATTGTTTGTGGAACTCTCGAAGTCGCGTGTCGTCGTCGTGATGGGTTCGTTGCGGCAGCGGCTGTGGCTGCGCGCGCGCCTTGCTGCGACACCGCGCGTACGCCGCTCCCGCTACTACCAGAGCGATGCAAGCCGCCACGCCGCACGCACCGCCCACTATCACCTGGTAAAAAACATTGGTTATTGTATAAAGGCACATAAACTGTCTTAAGTGTCTTTGCATCATAACCTACACACGGATTTGTAACTATAATACAAATATACAGGGTATCCGAGAAAATCACGTAGTGTCGAAAACAGCTAATGGGTCGTTAAGTACTTTTGTATAAATTAAAAGCTTCAGAGATGACTGGAAGCCTACGACTACCAACCTCTCTGACTAACGCTTAAAAGGTAACATAAGTAGAGATTTCTGACTGTCATTAGTGAGAAACTGATGAAGTCTATTTTAGGAACCGAAACATTTAGTAAAGGAAAACAAATTGTTACCTTATTATTGTTTACGTTCTCATGTAGAAATTTGCCTTTTTACGTTATCTATTACGATGGAATGTTTCTTCCACAGCTGGATTTATCTATATATGGAAATATTCACGTCGTCAGCATCTACGATATATTCCAAGAAGGCGATATCTCTAATGCCACCGGCTTTGTCCATCTTCACCGTACTTTCGTCATCGTCAGCCAATGATTTCGCGTTTGTTTTTAATTTATGCCGCAGCACATTTTGGACACTGGCATTCTCTTTGTAAGCCAATCACGTTTTGTCGTGCATGCATCCGTAATGTGCTGATGTCATGTTTGTTCCACTCCTACATGTAAAGCTACTTCTTTAGACATCGTGCCATCATACAAAACAGTAAAAAGTTTGAATCGCGGTTAGTGATATGTCATGATCTCAAGATTTTGATCTAATAGTACGGGAGTATTCAAAAATTTATAAACTATTATCAACAGTTGACAGACAGAAAAAATATGGACAGTTCTTGCCAAGTGGTCAGTTAAAATAGGTGTCAATAAGAGCGAAAACAATACTACAAAATTCGACCACAAAACATATCACTTGACAAACCGTGTCAAGTTTGTAAAGATGAGTTTTTCCACAACACTTCCGGAACAGCTTGTTAACACTAAAAGTGGTACACAATAGCGTGACGCCAGAGCAAGCGGAGTGAGCGACGTAATAACAGCTGTTACAATACAACACTTTATTTATTTCAAATGACATTGCTCTGTGCTTGACGCGGCGGGCGTGATGTGAATACACTTCATAAGACTTTTTATTTATTTAGAAAACAATTATTGGTAATAAAAGCCGAGGACTTGCGTGTTTTTAATTGTTTTATTATTACTATGTATACCTACGTTTTTTGAAATATCGATATAAAATTAGAATCGATTACAAACTATTCTTTAGTGGGATGGAACCGGGATTGTTTTCCCCCGTTTACAAATAGGGTTTACATCTTTAGTATTCACCACGTAGAAAAAAAAATACAACATGATCATAGTTAGGCTAAGTAATAAATAAGCCAGTAACTTATTGAACAATAAGTACACAAGTTCCATACGCATCGGCATACCCGATGAATACGCATCAGTAAACCTTTGCATCATGTAAGTATAGCATCCATCCTTACTTGTTCTGCGTACAAGTATCTAACTATCGTATAGTATCAACTTTCAATGTATCTCACCAAAGATGAAAGTTAACTTAAAGTTAGTCAACAAATACAACTTCTATTGGACCATCCGATAGTCAAAGTTTGAAGTGCAAAATTACTAGTCACACTCTTTACTTTATAATATAGTTTAAGGAACGTTTGCGCCCTTAGTGGCAACAATTTTCTATACAGAACTCCATTTCTCAAGTAATAAGGATTGATTAAGAAGTTAAGTTATTACAACTGCATATACTCTTTCTCTATTCCATTTTTTTTAGATACGGACTTCTTTGAGAATGTTGTGCAATTTTCCAAGAAAATCAATTCAATTTTATTCACATTGTTGATGAGTTATTTTCATACACTTTCACGGAAAACTTATTATTATAATTCTTTACTAGAGTTTGTTTCTGAACACAAGTAGAGCATGTTATCCACATGTCTGTGTTGCGCTCATCAGTATTGCATCATCGTAATAATCTTTAAGACGTTGAACTTTGATACTCTGGCATTTCGGAAATTAGGGTAATCTATTATATGGATGTGTATGGGTTTATGCTTAAAAGTAGACATTTATATTTTTGAAACCATTAAGTTTTCTTATAATGTGTTACAAAAATGACAAATCTTATCGTTTTTAGTTGGTATTTTGTAGTTACAGTTATTTGCTGTTTTGAAATCATTTGATATTTTTTAAAGTTATGATGACACTAGCCGCCCCATGCTCTTATTGTGTGGGTAAATATCACAGCCATCATTTTCGTTTCAATATGACTGTGACGCATATAGCGTGAAACAGATGACAGTTTTCTTTTGGTAAATGTTGTTTAAAATCTGAACACTAGATCCAGAATGTACCCCTTCAACAATCTAAACCTCTTTTTAATATCAGTCTTCTTTTTTTTAAATCGAATATATGAGCTGGCGTCTGTTTCTACATCTCCATTCAGAAAAAAAAACCAATTTGTCACAAACCACTATTTAGTGTCATCACCTCAGTATCAAACGAAGTCAAGAATTTAGTTACCTCATTATAAGTCTGTGCCGGATAGCACACTCGGCCCATGAGATGGTCGTCGTGTGCCCAGGCCTCGCGGCTGCCGGCGGGGCATGCGTGCGCGCAGCTGCCCCCCGGCCACACCAGGAGGCGCGCACATTTCACGCAGCCGTCAGCCGCGCACCGCACACATTCTGCACCACAGCCTGCAACACATTAGATGAAGAGGTATAACAAAAAAGGTTATATCGGGAATGACCTTGAAGAATTTGGCTGTGAAGATCACGCACTCTATACCACAGCATGTAAGACAATAGAGGAATAGGTACTATAAGAAATGTTATATTGAGAATGTCTATGAAGAATTTGGCTGTGAAGATCGCGCATGCCATATTTTTTTGTCAGACTGTGGAACTTAAGTTTTACCATCGGATGGATTTCTTCCAGTTTCATAAAAGTTAGAATTACTTCAGAAATGGAAAGTATGTTTCCTACCGAAAGATTTGGGCATCTGTGTTTGGTTCTATACCCGAATTCTTATGATTTTCAAGTTTTCGAATTTCAATTGATTACAACTAATCCTTATCAGATTCTTTTTATGAAGTTCAAAGTGTGATCTTATCATTTTAATGGAAAGTCAGTGTCAGGATTTTAATCGCCTCGGATTATAATCAACTATCAAAGCTACTTTGCAGTGTGAACTGAAGAGGCAGCAGAAACTAACTGACATGAACAGTTCGTTAATGGCAGAACCCAAAATTTCCACAAAGTGTAGTCCAATAACAACATCGATATTATTATGTAACTTATAAGATACTTGCGTGGCGTTGTTTTCGGAAAGGGCCATGTACTGAACACATTCTTTAGGGTTCCCCGCCTAAGGGTAAAAACGGATCCCTATTACTTTTGTCAGTCTGTTACCAGGCGGCAAATTATGAACTGTGACAGCTAAACAGTTGATTTTTTTTACAAATAATGTTTTTCTGCTGCCTACAGAAATAGATTTGAATATTGCATTTTTTTGAACGGACCTCTTTAGTATCAAGACTCCGACTCGGACTTGACCAGTTTTTATACATTTGCAACCTGCGACCCACGTAACAGGTACCCATCGAAATGTTTCGAATTTCTATGCTAATAAGTGGTCCATGTTTAGGCGTAATGTATTCATAGCGATGCATACAGCTTATTCGATTACTTTATACAACGCAGCTTGGTGAATGTACAATTTCACCTCACCTACACGGAACTTCCATATAAAGTTATTAATGTTAATAATATATAGTCATATTCTGTCAAAACGTTTTAGTGGCCGAAAACGGAATGGACACTGAGATTATGTAAGGTATTATTTAGAATCACTTGCAATTATAGCTATATTATATCCATTTAACTTATTCGTGAATATACAAATAAAATCTTAGTTGCTCATATCGAAAAAAAAAACAATGCTTAAAGGCCTTTCGGTTTAAATGTCGGCTCCAAGTCCCTTGGCATTAACTTTAGAACGCTTCGGTATGCACACGAAAGTACAAGAACACTTAATTCCCATTTTCAAAGCAATGACTTTGAAAGTTCGAAAATTAATTCATATTCAACTTCACTGATTCGGATCGTATTTCAATACTTTTCAAAGGGAAAGCGCGGGCAATATGCGATTAGTGCGCTGCTGTTCAATTAAAGCGAGCGGCCGAGTAGACACATTACCGTGTTTTGTTTATTTTAAGTTCAGCAGTAAGCTTCTATATAGTCTCCGTTAGTAGGCGAGGTGTATTGGATATATCCTAAACAAAAGAACATGACAACAAATGAACTATTTTGGAAAAGTGTATCTAAAATTGTAACTTTATTATGGATTCTTGGCATTTTCATTTTCGTAGTGTTCTTAGTCTCAGAGACTCTACATAGATTTTCTTGTAAATGCAATTTTTGGTGGATTAGCCAGCTTTCATCGATTGCTAGTTTGCAAATTTTGCTTATTTTTTTATTACGACTCCCGCAATAAGGAATTTTATCCTTGTGTCTCGTTTCACAAACATACAAATCACGTGCACAACAACACCCGCACTCTGAAAAATCATTAGTGGATCACACAAATGTTTGTCCTAGTCGGGAGCTCGCGACAAGTGGGTTTGACGTGGTGACCTCAACCACTCGGCTATACGAGCAGTTAAATTACAGGTCATATGTAATCAGCGTTAGTAAAGAAAGTCATTGATTAATTTATCAAGTTCGTCCGTCTCCAATTAAAACGTGCTAAGTATGAGAGTGAATTGTTTCGAAATGGCGTGGGAGGACCGAGAGGCGACGGCGACAGTAATTGTTAAAACTAACTTACAATACGAAAAGCTTTTAATTGAATAAAATATTACTGATAAATTGCTCAAGATCTTGTTACTTAGCGAATCTTAGAGGACAATTAACCTATAGAGCTTTCTGTATTATTTAAAATTGTGCTTTAATTTTAATGTATTAAGGTTTGTAATGAACTTGGCACTCATATAAACAATTATTTGACGAAAAATTGAATAAGTTTTAGGAAAAGATTGCAGGTATTTATCTGCTTGGTAGTCTGATAGTTTTCTAATTTAAAGAGAATCAGCTACCTGCAATCCATCAAAACTTTCATTAACATTTGCAATGAAACTCCCTAATACATTTTAGATTACGAATTAATGACTCTCAAATTCATACTAATTCTGATTTAGAAAACTGAACGTGTGTGATTTTCCTAGAAATTTAGTGCTGTTTCTAATCTGAAAGCGATGATTAATGAGTAAATAGTGATTTAATGAACATGCCAATTTCTCCATGGCAAAATCACTGTAATATCTACTCTCATTTTGAAACGTAATGTATTTCTGCAAAGGCTGATCGAATCGTCGTGACATTTTGGTGTCACGTGACAAATTGAAAACAAATGTGATGTACATTCAAGCGATTACTATCATCATTATAATAAATATAACAATAATTAATACTGTGAATAATTCAGGCTTTAAACAGAACTGGAACTTGCCACTCCTGGCGAATCCTGACTATACGCGCCAACTAAGCTAAAGATATCACTGCCCAAGAATTTGAATTTGTTAATTACATAGTGACACCTATTATAGTGTCTGTCTGTGGTTTTTCATTGTATACTTGGATTTAATTGCAAATATTATCTGATCCGCAGCGCTTTTTGCACATTAAAATAATAAAGATATCTATCATCATTTGTCTACAGACTCTGAGAACCTTAGTAATGATCACTACCTTAATAAAATAAATCGAATAAAAAACTTGCAATTCGAACAACTGTCCGGAATGACATTCTGTTTCGACTAGTGACGTGACTTTGACTAGTCAGTGCCTTACATTTTAGCGATTCATTGGCGCTAGAGTTTTTAGTAATGTGCCGTGATCTACATTGATTTCTATCTCCATTTAATAAATGTCATTTGTTTACACGCAATGGTGTGAATTGACACTATAATGTTGTTTCATTTGCAGTGTTAGCGAGAAAATATAAATCTCATTTTCTTAGTGCTTTTTTTCTCATCGACTGTTTGCATCACAATGTTTAGAAAGCAATGCCTTCCACATTCCATATAAATTAAGTGATGTCATTTTTATTGTGTTTATATCTGTAATTGACTTGTCAAGTGTAGCGCCAATGTTGTGAGAGTTTTTTGGATTTCGAAACGGGAAACTGTTTGAATACAATAGCTTTCTTTCTATCATACTTAAGGTAACATCTGCCGTGTTCACGATAATTCTGAGTAATGATGAATGAATGAAGTGAAAAATATAGGCACATACATATTTTCCTGACCGATTTCCGTCTGTCGTTTAGTCGACTGCTGACTTATTGTAGTGCAAGAACTTTTGCTCAAAGTCAGTTGTACTCTCTGTTCCCTAAGTCTTATAGTCTGATAGGATGGCAATCTGGCAAAACGAGGCAAATCAAGTAGAGTAACCCACATTTTTACTTTTAAAACAGGGAATAATAAGTGATATTATTTTCGAAAAGCCGATGATAGACCTAGGTTTTGCACTCGAGACTTTTGATGTTGCTGTTCTCCGGTCTTACCACTAGGCTGCCAAAGCTTCAACTACACAATTATACTTGAAGGGTTAACTAAAAACTTATTGACTAACATTAAGTAGGTAATGAACAAAACTTCTGTGATTGCCGACAAGCTATTTATAGAAGTGCACATGCCGTGTCATGTCTTGCTAATTTATTGTAACTAACTGCTAATGTTTTGTACGTTAATTAGCATTTTAGGTAGGTGTGAGTGAAAGCAATGTATGCTTAACTCTTGATGGTTAGTGAAATCGTAGGCGATGTTTACAAGACAGCCATGCTTGCAGTCTATATACAACCTATAAGTACACTCGACCACACATATTAGTAACTGAGTAATGAGTATATCGAAAATCGATCTTACACCTTTGCGTTAAGGTTCATTTAAGTCGATATTAGTGTCGAATGGCGTGGTCGATTGTTTTGCAGTTGCCTTTGAGACGGCTTTTCGCTCTCTTCGCTCCTGACTGGACCGGATTGTTACGCGTTTGCAGATGAATGGATGGTAATCTTGTTGGAATGTCACTACTGCCACTAGTGTGGGAGAATCGCGTAGTACCATGTTCAATGGCTTTGATATTTCATTTGTTTCTTGTGAGTTCAGGTCAAAGTCACGTGAGATATCTAAGAAACGAAATATCATTTCTTTAGATTTGAGAGCTATTTATGACGTTTCTGTTGTTGAAATATAACTGGCTATTGGTTCTTGTACTCAAAAGTAGTTTTGTTTATGAAGTCCTGTCCTAGAATTCTTGGTCTGCATATCTGACCTCCTTATCTCGATTACCTGGCCAACACCCTTAAAATGGTTATCGGCTTTCTAGCTACTGGCTACCTGCAACGGCTGTCAAAAATAAATTACAGCTGGCACCCATAATTTAACATGACTTCTGAAACATCGGAGGAACTGGTTACGATAGAGGTTCACCCATCCACGGACCGACCGTATCAATCAACTTTAGCAGTTGTAGTTTAGCGATGTACATTATCGATATCCGAGTATACTTCATTAAATTAGTACCTGTATTATAAATAACACGAAGTGGATCTCTAAAATTAATATCGTTAGGAAAAATTAGGTTCCGTAATAAGCAGACCGTATGATTAATGATGAATAGGGACTGGCGATGTTACTCATATTTCATTTTGGCGTTAGATATTCGGAACTGGCGGTTAAATATTGGAAACTAATGAAGGTACACTTTAATCCCACGAAGGGATTACTCATATTCAGGACTCGGGATCTGTTAATTAGATTTGTTGGATTTCGGTCGGTTTCTAATACCTATATATGTATACCTAACTACTAAACACGACGTACATAAATCGTGTATACTTTAGTTAAAGTTTCATTTGTACTAACTGTATAATACCTTGCGGAATTTATTGCATTATTAGTTCTTTAGTGTTTTGTCAAAATATTTTAGTGACAGAATTATGATCTTTCAGAAAACCAGTGACAATTTCGGACACTTAAATACCTCTTGCTTGAGATACCCTTGACCCATGTCATAGCACATACCTAGCCTTAACGACGTTTTCACTGGATCATTACCCATATCTCTGCATAACAGCTCCTATTTAACTTATGCCTACCAGTGTCCTTAACCTATCGCCTACCTAAAATACCAGCCTAAAGTAGTACCTATCACCTAAATCTTAAGTTATTCTCCAGGACTCACTCACGTGTGTCGTTGATGGCGGGGGGCGCGTCGGCGGGCCGCAGCTGCGCGTGCGCCGCCTGCGCCGCCAGCAGCACCGCGACCGCCACCAGCGCCGCGCACCTCATCGCACACCGCTACTCATCGTGACTTTACTGTGGACAAAATTATAATTAACATATTTAATATTATACTTTTGACATAGTTACATACTGTACATAGTAATTTACAGTATGTAACTACATATGTTCCAAATTCGCTAACTTGCTTTTGGAAAAATATTCATTCATATCATCCATAGATTAGTTCTGATATGCACGTGATTTGTTCCATGTAATGTTTATTAACACGCAGGATTCACACACACATCACAATAATTTCGTACTTAGTACACTATCACTATCACTTATTGCAAAGTTTTTTTTTTATAGTAATTATATTATCGCTGTCAGTTTGAATTGGATAGGCAATTATATTACCTATCAACAATTTGTTCTTTTTTTAATTATACGGTTGCTAAGTGGGTAAAATAAACAAGTTTTATAAGTAGGTGAACTTATTAAATCTGGTTATTATCATTATTCGTTTATCATTTACATATTTTAGGCAAGTATTATACCTATTTTTGGTATCAAATATTTATAGAGGTTTTGTGTTATTTTGAACTTACAAATCATTATTGTAAACATTCGTGATGTGGATCCATAGTTATTTTTGTAATAACAGTTGACTTAGGCATAATTTTCAGTAGAGCTCGTCTAGTTTCGGACTCGACTGGAGTCTTTAATCATGAGCTGACAGAGCGATGGGGTTGCGAATTTGACTCGCGATCTCGTTGCCCTTGAACCGCCGCCGGGTTATCCCGATAAATGTGACCGAGTCAAACGTTATAAAAATATTACTTAAGAAGGAGTTTTGATTTGAAATTATATTAATAATAACCCTAGGCGTACGTTGCTACTAAATTCTCACTCACAGTTAACTGAATTTCCATATACGCCTATTACAAGATTCGTTAGCATGTGGTCACATATATCTACAAGGAAATTCAAAGTCAGTCGTTTAAGTACGGGTATTTGGTTGTCGAAGTTTACTGAAACAGTTTTCATGCGCAACGATAGGTATCGAAGTAACGGGATTCAAGTCGTTAGCATTAGAAAGTAACGGATAGAATGAACTTCAGTTGCGTAATAAGTTGTTGTCATTTAAAAGCGATTAGCATGTTCCGAAACGTTGCTTAACAATAATACTTCAAATGTATGTTCTGAACACTTATTAGTAATGCCAACAGCTGTATTAAGAACTAGCTGTTGCCCGCGACTTCGTCCGCGTGGTTAGAAGATATAAGTTAGGATTTTTTGAATGTAAGCCCTCGATTCTCGAAGATCAATAATTTTCCCTGTTTTTTCCATATTTTCCATTGTATCTTCCCACCTAATATTCGCAGCGTGATGGTATAAAGCCTAAAACCTTCCTCGATGAGTGGTCTATTCAACACATTTTTTTAATTTGAACCAGGAGTTCCTGAGATTAGCGTGTTCGAACAAACAAACGAACTTTCCAGCTTTATATATTAGTATAGATTATGAACCCAGTTAAGTGCGAGTCGGACTCGTGATTCTGAGGTTTCCGTACAAATAATAGAAAGAAAATTCAAGTATTCTGTGATATTATTTCACGAGATAGAGCCCATGGTGACAAATATAAAATTAAACTTAGGTGTCATTCTTGTCGTTGTTTAGAAGTAGCAAAATTTATGCTTCATTACTTCCAATGATATTTTATAATCCTCACATTTCTCAAAAAATTATATTATTTCCAAATAGATTAAAACGGTTAAGAAGGTCCAAAACTATTTTTATAAAACTTCATAGCGTCATTCCATCCACAATCGTAGATTAACTGTTTATTTTACGGTACGTGAAATTGATAATTTATTGCTAATTTTCTATGGACCTTTATGCTCTAAAGTAGTAAATATTTCTTCAATAATATTTATTAACATGTGCTACAAGTTGCAAGTTGTTACTGGTTGCTACATCGACGCCCACGGTAATCTTATTTACATTTTCCCAAGTATACGCTCACAACTTTCACGTAATAACAAACATTTCAATATATTTCCAACATTTATCGATTCTTAATGTAAATTACATAAAGTCACGGTACTTAAAGGTATAAACTGTAATTATGAATCAAGCAAAGGGTGATCGCTTCCCCGGTACATAAAGTATAAGACTGGCACTGGCAGATAGTCTTCCGTTCAACCCTAAGCGGGGGAGTCATTTCATGATTGGCCGTCAGAAGAAAAAGAAGTTATAGCAAATTGTTGCCCTTAGGAAATGGTGTCATGTCATCTTCGTCCTTTTCAAACGAAATGTAGAGACAAATACACATTTTAGAACGTTTCTTATCTAAATGTCGAAAATCAGAATTATTAGATCAAGTATTTTATTAAAATAATATCCGGATTAGCTGCAATGTGTCTTATAAATCGTAAAAGGAGAAGAAAGTATAATGGAAGCCTATGATAATGTTACGAAACGATATACTTACTCAAAGAGTTTATATAAATGTATGAATATCAGATTCTTCATGGTACACTTTAGATACGGAAATATAAATGTTATGAATCGATAAAGTAAAGTTTAAATCATGTGGAACGGGCACTAAAACATTCGATATTGTTTTAATTATTATGACTGTTAATTTGAAACTCAAAGATTGCTTACGTCAGCGATTAACAGGCATGGTATGAACATGTTTAAATTGCTAAAAGTACCGAATTCTTTAGAATAAGCTCACCCAATAACTCTACTATAACTGTTCTAGTGACGTCTCTCGTTCGAGCCAGTATGGTCCTTGAATTTTAATGCCAAGACTTTGTATGTTATACGAAACCACAGATTCCGTTTCTTTGTTGTGACATCGCTTTAGTACCTCAGACTCCACAATAAATTAAACAGTAAAGCTCATAATCGTAACTTTATAATGTTTAATACCAATAAACGAAATGTCTTCAATGTGTGGATTACGTTCGATTCGGTAGTTCACCGCAATAGATTCCGTGCACGCAAAACCTCGAATTGACTTTCACTATGACGTATTAAATATGTAATGTTCGCAATAGCCACATCTCTAGCAATTTGATATGAGCTATTACCGCCAACCGGATTTGATCGTTTCCATATCGCTTAATACTGCAAAGATGTAATACGGGATATTTTCTATAACGTAATTAATCAATCATTTTACGTGACTAAGGTATGTAGCGATAACAAGGCTTCCGAGTATTTCAACAAAAAATGTTATAAAAACATTCGACACCCGGTCAGAAGTTATTGGCTTGTTTTAATAATAATTGTAGAGTTGACGAAACAGTATTATTATATGAATGTTTTTGATATGGAGAAGTGTCGTTATATGCAAAATGTAGTGGTACTTGTGCAAGAGTATAAGCCACAACAATAGCTGGCCCGTGTCAGCGAATTGAATAGCAAGTTCCAGTTAATCAGATGGTGAGTGGACGCGTATCCGCTGCCGACATTCCAGATGCTCCATTAATTGATCGGATGGTTTTGGTCATTATTGAAATATGTTGTACCCGGTGTGGCAGATCATCGTATACTCAAACCACGTCGTAATTATGCTCTACATTTAGCTAAGTTTATTCCATTAGCATTTGAAACAAAACTTAGCGAGATTGTCATAAAAGTTTTCTATCGGTACTTTCCGGTTTAAAAAGACAAAGACAGCTTGTGACTAAACAGCACGTTAAAACGGAATACTTAAATGTTAAGTGAGATAAGTGAGCTCTCAGTGTTCACACAAAATTGTAGCGCAAAGGTACTCTATGTAAATAGGGCCGGCGTTTTATGTTCTAGGAGCGGACTTAGTTGCGGTGGCCGTTCATGGGCGGCGCTGATAACTTATCGTCTGGTTAAACGTTGCCGCTTATGACAGCTAAACCCAGTCTTGGTGGTAGATTACCTTCATAATTTGCCGACGTCTGTCGACAGTCATGAGTACTCTGTCAAGTGCGTCTAAAAAAAATATGGTTAGAAATACATTTAGTTTTTAAATATATCAGCTTTGGAGATTGATTCTCCTTAGCTGTTAGGTTCATAATAGCCTGATCTGAAAAGCTCAATTCTCAATAGGTAATTTTAAAGTAAATGGACTCTTTCAAGTTTTAAATGAACAGATAAACAGTTGATTGTCGTGAACAGGATTATAGGTATATCATAAAGTTACTTTATCGACTTTCATCAATGAACTCTACATAACCATAACGAGTGCATTCACTGCAATTTAACTTATCAAAAATAATCACAAACGTTTCTTTGAATAAAAAAATGTACGTATTTAAACGTTTTCAAGTACAATGAAATCTTTATTACGGATTCGGTGAGTCACCTCGTTTTGACCGTTGCCCGGACGACGTCCTTTTTAACAAAAAAATCTGTGGTTTAATTATATTGTTTGGGCATGTAGCATGGGTTGTGGGATGTGGGTCAGACCACGCCGAGTAACAGTACCGACGGGTTTGCAAATTAGTTGACATTGGCATTCGATAACCGCCACTGAAGGCTCCACCCACAAACCACGTGTTTTCTATATTTACCTTGTATACGTGTGTATGTTGACAATGAACGGAATATTTTATGTAACGCAAGACAGATTGTTTATAATATTGTGATTTAGAATTAGAAAGTCAGCACATGCATTCGAATGTATAGGAGTGCGTTTTAAATATATGATATATGCAAATATTTTATTGCCATGAAAATTATAGCTGAAAATTTCTGGTGTAGTAAAAATATTTCATAAGATAAAAAAATCTTTTAGCGTAGACAACCCTTATTACCTTTAACGAGTTATGAAAAATAGAGAGTAGCCGATACTCAAAGCTACTAAACGTATACAAAACATAGTCAGAATATAGACGATTGCAATTTCATTTGCGATTTATTATTTGGTCTCTAACTGGAATCGTATGTCGATACAGATATGGTTATTCTAAGAACGTTCAACAAAGCATTCGTTGAATGAGATATAATATAGATAGTGCTGCCTTTCTAAATTGATTACTGAGATCAATTTGTCTGAATACCTGACAAGGTATGGACAGACATACATCATGTTAAATTAACTCTCCTTTTTATATCTGTGACTTTGATTAGACAAAACAAAGGGAATTTATTTCCTATGATAACCAATATTAGTATTTACCTACTCTGCAGGGTCATATTACTGCTGTTGATATAAAAAAAACGACTCCCACTTTAAGTAATTTAATCCTTGTGTCGCGAAGTCTTTCACGAACATTCAAGTCATATGCACGAAGACACCCAGACTCAGATCGCACATTATCGGATCGGGGATCAAAACCGCGACACGTTCCGCTCATTGGGGCTGGCGTGGTAACCTCAACCACTCGGTTATCCGTGCAGTTATTAACCAAGCTTTTCCGAAATTTTAATACTCAAAGTGGTTAACCATTAATTAAAATTATTCTAATAGGACAGGATTAAGAAAACAACTATGACTAACCGTTTTGCTAGTATTGCTGTGTCAATTTATTCTGAGGAATTTGACCATGGAAGCACGTCAATTCACATAACATTGACACCGCTACCTCGAAATAGTAGAAGCCGGGATATTGATATAAATTATCTTCTCACATCCACTTGTCATGTTCTAAGCTTTGTTTAAAGGATTTTAGAATTACCACAGTTTGTCTCTTTTTGGTAATAACGTTTTCATATGTACACTTTACATACTTAGTGCATATACTAGGGAACTTTAGTATCCAATACTTCTCTTCCTCCATTTAACTTTAATTTTAGATCCAATTTCTGGAATAACTCTTTTAAATCCGAAACTTTGAGTTAGTGTGACAGCCGTCGATTGCCTATTAAAATCAGGTATCTTTTAATTTCACGAAAGAGCCCAAAACTTTTTTATTTCGTGTGTGTTTTAATAGTGGTTGACCTTTTGACATCAGAACGAGAAAATACACACAGACTTATTTTTTTGGTGTAGACTTTATGTTTTATTGCGTGTAAGTCACGAACGCGTGAGATTTTCTTATAATGCCTAGCGTGCGTGAAATATGCAAAATGATGTGCGTGTGAAGACATTACGTGTTGTATGTGTGGACTGCATGTTACACAAAAAAGTTTATTGTTATAATGTGTAAACATTGACATTGATTTCGATTCCGCTTTAGTTTAATACTGGTTGTAATATATATGTGTAATGATTGAATGACTATTTCATTTGCGTAGTTTGTGTTTACAATAATGGGTATAGAATTGAGAGAACGAACATGAAGGTTTTTGTTAAATGTTAAAGTTGTCAATTTCAAAGCTTACTTTGATTTATAACAATAAAAAAATAAATGCGAATAATACAGTGAAAACTTCAAACTTGACTTGAACCTGCTAAACCTGGCTGTAAAGATATTGTGTTGTTGATTTTTTTGTTACTATATTATTTGCAAACTTTATCTTATGCGCAACGGTAACTGCTTATTTAATTCAAAGACCAATAATATTAATATATGTAAGTCTTGTCTCAATTACAATGGTAGACAATTATATACTTAGCTAAGTGTAAACAAAAAAAATAACGAAATCAATTTGACATGTAACTTTCATTTACCTGTAATGACAAAAGCTACAAAAGCACAAACACAGTTTATCATGTTGAATATATTTTGCCAGTATCTAATAATCAAGTCTGACTAAGCTGAGATTATGAAACGTTGTGGGTGCCACTAATGGTTTGCACGACTCCGCTTTATATCAGCTAGGTAGTCTAGGTACCTAGGAGCAACCTTCGACTTATAATTCTAGCCTACTTGCTGATGCAGACCACGATAAATGTTATGACTAAATATGGAGATTTTGTATTAGAACTAAGGTTAAATAAAAATAAGCAAGATAAAATGTTTTTGGTTGAATTTGTTATAATTTAGGTTTTGACAGGCCTAATGTAAGTTTTAATCTGAATGTTGGCCTGTTTGTCTAGCAGTAACTTTTATGCCGGAGGTCGTGGGTTGAAGTCCCACGATGAGGATAAAAGCTTTGCTTAGTTTGAGACTACATAGTTTTGTGAAAGTTATGAAAAAATGTTTCAGTTGTTTTAGTAGTTCAATCCTGAACGAAGTATTGTTTTTAAAAATTAACGTATTTTCCATCTCCTTGTTTATTAATTTTGCCGCGTAAATGTCTTATACCTGATTTTATTTTGTTTATCTTTATTATATCTTATTGCCATTTGTTGGTGCTTTTTATGATGACCATTCAAATCACTCATCCCTTTCTTCCTGATGCCCTTTCTCACAACGCACAATCAAAGCAAAACATCCTATTTTCCAAGAAACACAACAATTTCCTATTGACTATTATAATATCGCGATTGTTCCTGATTCTAAAGATCATAACATAAATGTAAATGCAAAGGTGATCTTGTTTGATTGTTTTGCGTGGTGTATATTCTTTTTTCTTTTATTTAAGAAACCGACTCCTACGCTAAGGAATTTAGTGTCGCAGGCGATTTCACAAACATGGGACACGTCGCTATCCATGCATAAGAATGGATGAATGAATAATTTATTTTATTTTAATGTATATTATGTCTTAATTGGTCTAAATGGTTTTACAGAGCCAATAAAAATAATAAAAAAAATCAAGGTCCTTAGACTTGTCCTGAATACAAAAACATTCGTACTATGAAGAACTGGAAGTAATTATTTAGCTATGGCATCTTACACGGTGAGTTTAGTACAGCATCTGGAGTGGCAGACATTAACCTACATTGGTAGGAGGTACTCGCTCTTACGGGCACATTCCTCGTAAATCTTAGCTCCGTAATTTAGATTAGCTAATCGTTAAAATTTGTTTTTACCCGTCTTTTAGAGCTTCTTTTAAGCTGAAAATTTTATTTGTAACCTTTTTTGTTTTGTAAATAGAATGTTCTACCAATTAATTTTGTATTATTGTATTTCTGAGGGCTTAGACAGCGATATATCGCACGTGAAAAAAGAACTCGAAATTTTTAAGTGTATCGGAGTCACATTCATTTTCGAGATATGACACGATTTTTTTTATTCCTTTGCTACAGTTTTTGACCTAACTCGTCTACTGCCGTTGGCTCACCTTTTCGGTTATTCTGGTATTCTTCTTATAAGTCAATTTAAATATATGTAACATAAATCGTATCTATCATGAACCCACAAAACCAGTCGTAAGCATTCCGTCATCATTAATTATTGAAATACAGATTGACATGTTCTTAGCTTCATTAATACAAATTGGAAACAGATACAATTTCTCCCATGAATTCACAACATACATGTAAGTACAAAGAGAGGAATGTCCGACTTTGAGAACAAGTTTCGGCTTCCCAGCTCTATGTTAAACCACTCACGTGATTGTTTAGATTAACTAATTACTAATTAATGTTATATCATGTTTTGGTTTATGAAACGGGTTTGCTTAATGCATGTTAACCGATCGAGCTTACATTTGGATTAGAGTAAATATAAACACTTTTATCTGTATAGCTTCTATTAGGATATTTAGTTTAATTCACACGATATTGAAAATTGAATTATTTATATGTATTAGAATGTGAGTGTTTAAGTAAAACGTTTAATGAAAACAGGCTGTACAAGATGCGTGCGCGTGCGCCGCTGTTAGTACCTCGTCGCTGGTGAAAGTTGCCGGTGACGCACTTTTGTATTCACGCAACTCACGAGTCTCGAGTAATTTACGCTACCACTCTAATGAGACCTTCCCCTCCCCCCGCGATAATTCATTATAAATGTTCGTGAAGGGGAATCTCTATTGAAATCTGACAGTTCATATTAGATTTGTCGTTTTGTAAATCGGCGGTCATGGCCCCTGCAGCCGATCTGTGAGACATGCGGGTTCTCGAGCGCGGTGAACATCCGGGATGATGTTTCTTCAAACTTACTTGTTATATTAATAACTTGATTTATTTTTTGTCTACTTAAAATACATTACCATCATGATACAAACGTCATGTTGTATGAAAAATTTTCGATTCGACTCTGCATTGGTTTATACACTTATGCTCGTATTTTAAAATTGTCTGGACTTTAAAAGAGGCTGCGACCCCTGAGTTTGTTTGCAGATTTCTTCTTAGAGTAGTCAGATAGGAAATGTCGGATCCAGATTAAAAAAAAAACATGTAAAACTGATGATATATCCTACTTGCAGAATACATAATTACATTTCATTGCAACATCAGGCTGGAGTTGTCATTTGAATTATTTATTTGATAGTTTACACATAGCCTTTATTTAAAAATATACAAGTCATATACTCAGTGTAACCATTAATTAAAATTTCGAAATTAGGCTTGGCTTGTTTACCTATTGACAGGCATTTGTTTTAAACATAGCCGTAACTTTAGCCTCTATGTCCCGTTCAATAATATGAATCATACATTTCACAATGGTTGTGACATTGTAGAAACATTTAATGAATCGTAAACAGGTATTATTTAGGAATAACACTGTTTAATTACATCTTTATAAATGTACTGGAATAAGTAAGTAACATATTTGTTGAAATCTTTATACGTAATTCAGATTTTCTTGTTAATTTCTTTTGCAATTTAATTAACAATGGCTAATTAACTTTTGCAAGTATAAATACTGGGGATGGTTACAAATCGCGGTAGATTACACAAATGCATGATTTTGATAGTTGATAAAAATCTTTACTACAATATAATTATTAAATTCCACCTCTACATATTGCGTATAAAACAAAAGTTAAAGGTCAAATTAAAATGAAACTTTAATTCTATTATATAAATAAACATAAAAGCTCTTGAATCATTATAAATGTGTCAAACTATTATCGTTGTTATTCCGTGTGCTCTGACGCGATTTCCATATTCTTCAACTCACCCTGAACAATTCTAAAGAACTCATCCTCTGCCGCTTGCACCAACTCCTCCTCATCGGTCTCTTCGACCGGTACCTCAAGAGCAGCTGCCTCCTCTTCAGCTCTCGCTTTCAAACGAATCTCCTTCAAACGATTATCCAATATATGCTCACGTTTTGTTTCTCTTTCATATACCTGTCCCATCAACAACTTATCGCGACTTCCCGGTATAGACATATTTTCCGACAACTGAAGCAGATACAAGTCGCCGTGGTAATCACCAATAGCAACCGATTCACCTTCTATATGAGGAGTAATTCTTGTTAAGCCATATTTAGAAACTTGTAGAGTTACGACGGGCTCTTTGTATTTACGTAAAAGATCCCAGTAATAAAACATTCCACCTGCACATACAGACATGTAACAAGAGAATCTCAATGGAGCCCAGGCCGCGTCTGTAACTTGATTTTTATATGGCCTTGTTACTATTATAGGTTCGGTACGCACCTCCTCGCTCCATACTTTAACTGTAAAGTCCCCGCACGTAAGAAACATTCTAAATGTACAAGGACTTCTTTGTACCGCCTGCACTGAACCATCGTGTGCATTCCAGTACGATACTAAAATGTCATCATGAGATCTACCCATGCGATTTCCATTAATGACTAAACCAGTCTCAGTTCCACAAAGAAACTTTGTAGGCAAGCCAGGATCAAATTCCAAAGTACTTACGCCTTCTGAGTTACTCAAGTTTGGCATTTCTGTTGGGCCGTGGCGTACTGACATGGACAACCGATCAAAGGGATATGAAAGATTTCTTAGATCCCACCACAAACACTCACCGTCTGAAGATCCAGTGAAGAAGTCCGTGTGAGTACGTGAGTGAATGTAAAGTATTGATGTTATGGGTCTGCGGTGGGAATTATATACCGAACTAGTCGACACAGCGTGTTTACTCGTCCGAACATCGAACAAAGCGACGGTGCCGTTCTCAAGACCACATATCAATATGTCTGGATTCGCGGGAGAACAGGCCAGTTTCCCGCAAGGGTGCTCTGGTTCCAACCTATATACTGGTTCTGTTTGTCTGTGTACATCCCATATGTAACACGCGTTTAATTTGTTTAATTCAGGTTCTGGCATACAAGTCTGAAAGCAGTAAGCGACGGCCAGTTTGGCGTTTTTTTCATTTGTCCATTTGACACATGATATTGGTCTGTGATTTTCGTCGCGGAACACATTAGTTATACGAGTACCATACTTCTCCACTGGATCTTGGGGAGGCATATCAGAGTAGTAGGTTTCATACATTTCGATGGCATTATTTTGGTCTACTCTATGAAACAAAGCTGGTGATAGGTTTAGTACAGAGTGTATATAACTATCTTCGTGCATAATTCTGCGACGGTGTCGTTGTACGTGATCTTCGTTATAAGGGTGCACTTCCTTCGGCCACCCTCCTTCGGTGTGATCTATGCCTTGATCATGCATTTTGATCCTTTTAGTATTTGTTTCATTCCATGACACTGTACTGGCGGCTTGTACCTCACGATGCACGGGGTTTCGCAAAATATAGTTTTTCTGCTCACTTATATCAGGGTTGATAGAGTCTAACATACGGGCTGGTACAATTTGAAAAAGTGGTTGCCTGCCAAAGTTTTTTCGTACTTTTGTGTACTCGTAGGTCCATTTTACATAAGAAGACATTGATTAATTTCTTAATAATATCTTATACTTCAAGACGTCGAGCCGTAACTGTCAGATACACGAAAATTATATCAACAAGGCCATGACTCAAAATTAATATTGATGACTGAATTAAACAATATCATGTCTGATTACTTTAACGTCATTGCGTCTGGGAACATATGTGTCCTTGTTGGACGACAAGTTGTTTCTGTGGCAATACTTAATTATCGTCGGTCTATACCTACTCCGACTAAACATGATTTGTATTTTGCTTATGGTTATAGACTTCCTATTCGCCTGTTTTGCCTTAAAAGGTAAATAAAATAGAATTACGGGTTTATGCATTGCTACGGAAAGTCACGTTCAGGTGCTTTTGAGCCGGCATTAAGTTGGTCGGGTTCGCTTGTCGTGTTGTTTCCTACACCTCCGGCTGTGCTCGTACCAGGAAGTGTCGTAACCACATTGTTGGAGCAAGGAGTTGTTATGCGGTTCGCATTAATATGCATCGAGTCCATATGGCAATAGCTATGTGCGAGAGGTGAGACGCCTCTCGATGTTACGCCTTTATGCTGATTCACTCTACTTATTCCAATTTCAATAACACATTTGTTTTATAAAACAATTATGAAACCCGAGAAGGCTTCATGTGTTTGCGAAATGTTCAAGATCTAAGTGGTAGATTATTCATTTAATTTGAGCTAGGTTAATTTGCCTTCTATGTAATTTATTTTAAACTCTCTTGATTAAATTGTTGACTAGCTGCGGTTCTCGAACGTTTTAGAGATTATTTTAATTAAGCGTCTCATAAATAAGTTATTAATCTGCAGGCGGTTGATAACCGCACATGCACAAACATGCGTGAAAATAAATTTATACTTTTTTATAACTGTGTTCCACATTTGAAACGATAAATTATTCATAATATTTTATATATATTAAAATGTATAGTTTGAATTTCAGCTGACTAATAATGTCAACAAACTCATAAATATTAAATTAATAATCCTTACCATAAAAATGTAAACGTTTTCCATAACAGTATTATAATCACATATCCATCACTTCACCTCATTTTGTAGATCCTAATTCTTTATTCGAATCATAGATGGTATCGATACACTGTCACGAATTAGCACAAGTCACAACACTTTTGCGTCACGATTAGAAATTCGAATTCGGTGTTTGTGCGCGCGCGCAGCACGCTCGTACGGATGGACGTTTGAACGGTGACTGGCGCGCCGCGTGACGCCACTCACTGCAAGTACTCGTACGTAGAAAGAACTCTACCTCAGGTTGAGTACTACGACTGGTTTTGTTCAACCAATTGATGCGTTGAATGATGGTAATACTGCTAGCTGTTGACAGTAACTTCGACAGGTCATACGCGGTGCATGTAACCTCGCCCTTTTTTGAACTTTCAGAGTAGCTCAGTATTTGACTCACCGCATGATTATAAGCTTTAAATGTCAAGGATTCCATGGTAATAAGTGAATACAACAAAGGATTTCATTAAAAGAAATGAATTTCTTGGTGCTTATACTGACGTTTAAGTAGTCTTACTCTGAAAAGAAATCTTGACGGAACTTTACTGGCTTCTGTACTAAGTGGGGACACATAAGTAAAATGTCTTGCTAAACGGTGTAGGGAAAAGTGTAGCTGTTGATGTAGGCCAGCGTAATGACCGAGTCACGACGGTGCAGCACTCGGCGAGAGCGATGTGCACAATGAACGGCGCACTTGGGCCATACCGCTCCTGTGTCTACCAGATACACAGCTTTAAATTGTAACAAAAGAGAGCGCTTGATGCTTTGTTGTTTTGCAGTCGTTGTACAGTTCAAAGGCTGTTTGCTGCAATTTAATATGATCCTTATTTTTTTCGTAACCTAACGGTAATTCTATAGAGTTAATAGCTGGTGCTACATATTTTTTCTTGTCACTGTTTGCGAAGTTGTTAATAGTAGTTCAGAACAAAAACAACCTTAAGTAGGAATCAAAAGTTATTTACGAATAAATAATGCCATCGAAAGTTTTACGTGAAATATTGTCAAGACTATCATAAAACTTGCTACTGTGATAAGTTATCAGATTTAATGTAGAGTCACTCTGTTAGTCTCAACACGTGGTTTATACATTTTGAATAAATCTTTAACTATATCGCGATAGAAATACAGGTTACTTAGTATCAAACACACACCTTCAAATAACCTTCAAAACTTGGAGCAGGTAGACGATCGAACTTTTAGGTCATGAATCTGGAAAAGTGGGATTTTATTGCACTGATCTCATTTTGTTCATTTATCACGTGGTTACTCATAAACAGGTTATAAACGCACTTGTTTATGTTTACACCTCCTTTGTAGAGCACTGGTCTTTGACATGAATTCTGGAACTTAATAGACCACTTCGTCTTCAAATCAAACTGAAATAATTTTGAACGAGAGATACTGCTCTACACCATGCGTTCGTCTCCTTTCCACACAGCGGTCTTATTTTAAGAGATGATCGTAATCTTACTGAGCTTTTCAATATCATTATTATTGTATGCATATATATTGAGACAGTTTAGTATAATGATTTCCAATTTACTAGTGCATGCGAATAACATTTCCGAAAAAAGTGAAACAGTTTAAATTTTTTATGACACTTACAAAGTACACTTTTTATCAACAAATAACGTTATTAGTCGATACGTTTTCATCTATTTCGAAAAAATGCGTTTTTATAGCAATCTGTCTTTTACGTTATGGAATAACTAGATATATTTATTCAAATTATATAGACCCTTATAAATACTAGATAAGCTACGCACGTACGTTTCTTATAACAAATAGGGTCGCTTAGTAAATACGTCGTCACATTGGTTCGTGTTGTGAAAGTTGCGCTCGTGTCTTTATGGTACGGAACCGAGCAAACAGGTTTCAATACCGGTTTTTTAGGTGTTTGCCTTATCCTAATTCTTCAGAAAATTATTCCATTGAACTTCTGATGGCCTACTCTTGTATTTCTAGTTTTTTAAGTAAAAACTTCTTACATTCCCGAAGCAACTGTAATTCAATGTTACATTGTAAATACCGTAAAATAAAAACCCGGTAGCGAACGCTTGTTTACAAAGCGCTCAATTACTTATTAAAACAATTTAACCAATGGAGGAAAACTATAAGGAAAACATCAACACTGTAATCTAAACTCCATTTTATTACGTAACGTCTATCGACTGTCAACTATCGACATACATACGAGTACGAAGATCAGACGAAGAGGAATGCAAAAAACACTTTTAAGATACCAATTTTATGACATTAATGGACTACATTTTAATACGGCTTATTGTCGGTGAATGATGATCTATTCAGATATGAGGACGCAAGTTGCTACAAATTGCAACAAATAAAAAAGGTCTGGAAGAAAAAAGGGGATCTCTTTGCGAGATCTCTTTGAACGTAAAAATATAAGATAAATCTTTTGAATGATGAACTCTCCTTCAATCGCGTTAATTTTACACTAACTTTTAATAGACACATTAGTCAAAACAATATTGTTTATTGTTCATTTATGACAGATAAAATAATGGATACTAAACTGAATTCACTTTCCTGAAAAATACATGTGATATGAATTTGGCATTGTTTAATATTTACACTAGTTACGCCTACCATTCAAAAATTGATTACATTTTGGTTTCTCTAGACGGACGAACCATAATCATTGTCTGCAGTGATTGTCATAAACATGGTTGGGAGCCTGCACTCTCCATACCGCCCGTATTCCAATGAATTTCGGCTTCCGGATTTAGTCCCCTACCGTGCAAAGCCAGGAGCATACATGTTGTTATTTGATGCTGGAATTCTAATAGACTATACGGATATTGTCACCTGAAAACTATTATCGAAACACTATTATGAAAATTATGTTTAAAACCCAATATAAGGGTCGTGATTTGCCGCTTCCAAACATTAAATTGTTTGGGTGATTAATGTTTTAATGCATCTATCCTTATATGATGTCTCTGCAGCCAATGTGTGAATAATTATAATCGTGACCATTCCGAAAATACTATCGGATCATTATTTCCGCTTAGCAAATCTAGAAACTACGATTTTACATTTCATAGTAAAATAATTGGTAGGCAGTAAATTTACGATGTGTATAACAATATATGGACGAAACTGAATACAATATTATCATAGAAGCACAGAGTCTAGTATAAAAAAGGTTTAAACAAAAATGTTTTCGTCAAGAGTTAATTGGTATAATTGGTAATTAGCGGGTGAGACGATCGTTCCTTGAGTTGATTAGTAATTGACCCCGTGGAGACCTTGCTAGCATCGGCGTGCCCTCTGTCATGAATATTAGGTTATCGTTGTACGGGTTAAGTACGGATTTATGACACATTCGAGGTAAAATGTTTACAATAATACGTCGGCTGACGGCAAACTTCAAGCTAAACTCATTATTAATAATGACATATAGTTGATGTTGTCTATCATGAAGGATTTAGTTTATTTTGTAAGTTATCTACATTGAAAGAACTTGCATTATAACAAAAATAATATTACTCCGTTGGTATCGGTAATTAATAGATGTTTCATAGTTATGTATGTTGAAGTATAATGCATTATGCTGAAATGACATTGCAGTATTATCGTTATCGCAGTTCGCCATATACCATCCTATATCTACGTACCATATTACAAAACGCCCAGTAGACTCTACCTCAGTATTGCACGTTGACATAATTAATAATAAAACCTTATTCCGTTTGATCCGTAATCATTGCTCATTCAATTATAGGTATAATCACGACGGCCCATGCATAATTAAAAGAGACCATGGTCACGATTAGTCACGTACAATCACTTGAAATATTACCTTTGCTTCGCACAATGCGGTGGACATCTATAACTGTCAGTTTTATTTCAGAAGAATTGTGTGAGGTAACGACGGATGGAAGATAAACGAGCCTTGTTTGTAGTTAAACGAAGCTTGTACACTTGCCCAGAAAATAGACAATAGGAGCACGATATATCGACACATTGCACCAGTCTTTATTTCGCACAAATGAATGTGTTCTTTGTACACACAATGGACAATGGCGTGTGCTGAAGAACCGATGGAGATGGTCATAAACGTTTGTGTGTACTGAGAACAAAGTCACGGTCAGCTTGTATGTGTGCGTGAATTGTTTAATAAACATTTCAGTTGAAAGCGTGCCACTAATGCAATTACAAGTAAAACTGATCATTCTAATCCGATACGACATATGTTAAGGAAAACGTAGTCGGAGAATTTAGAGCATAAGGACGCTAAATCCGGGTAGAGTCATTACTGAACGGACGGCCAACCAGCCGACTGATTGACCTTGTAGCCCGTGCCATCCCTCGTAATTGGGCCTTTGTAGCTCGGATCAATCCAATAACACGACCGCCTCGACAGAGGTGCTCATTTTATGTTCCTTTACGCTGTATAACTTCGGCAGCGACTGGTTATGTGTTTGATGTGGTGTCGATAGTTACCATGTGTGAGGACGAACCTCTATTTCAGGACGAAATCTGTACCTGTCTACGTAATAAGGTAGTAAAGTAAAACGTGTAAAAGGATATCCAGCTTACTATTTGCAGACACGTTAGCATACAAATTTTGTTGAAAGTTAATGTCTCTTATTAGTAGTAAAAGTAAGAAAACTAAATATTATTTAGCTATTTCAACTATAAACTACGACTATTGAATGTAAAAATCTAAGATATTTTGATACAAAAATAATCTATATAAGTGATAAATAATAATAGGTCTGAAGCATAAAGGTTTCAAAACCCTCATCAATAATAATAAATAGAATATAATTCCATAGTAATTCCGAACGATTTGTAGGGACCAAAATTACGAAATAATGTATCTATTATGTTAAGAGTTTCTTGTTCAGGGCGCCGCGGAGCGCGTCGGTAATATCTTTAGATTTGATACCGCAACATCCGCGTGATTTATGCGAACTTCGGAATCCATTAATCATGCGTTGTCAATTGGAAAGCGACCCATTTTCGCGCAAAGGATATTTGTTTGGTTTCCCCCACAATTTACCCAGAACCGATGACGGAACACTTTTTATCTGTGTTACGGTAGATCATTCGAACGTTTGCTTAACAAATAAACCCTTATATTTACACTGTATACCAATATTTGGAAATAATATTCGAATATTGAAATGCATTTACGAGCGAAATGGGAATACAGCAGCACATCCACAGTTAGCCTATAAATATGGATAATTTTGCGCGGCTAATGGCGCATATTCAGCTTTATAATAGCTTTAACTCAGCAATAGTTGAAACAAATGTGCTACTAATTGCGTAGTGTATTGGGATAAGTATTTAATAACAAAGCGAATACACAGTATTATTCTAATCGTCTAGAAATTAATGAAGTAAGCTTTAAACACGAGCAAAGATTACTTAAATGAATGTTTCGCATTTATATATAGCAGTATGAACTAATAAAGCCACGATAATAATTTTGTTTTAGCTCGATGTTACGTGAATTTTTTTTTTTTTTAAATAAATAAATAAATGCGGACAACATCACATACATTGTTCTGAACCCAAAGTAAGTTGCCAAAGCACTTGTGTTATGGAATTCAGATACAACGAAGGTACCACAAACACCCAGACCCGAGACAATGTAGAAATGTGATTTTTACATTGACCCGACCGGGGATCGAACCCGGGACCTCAGAGCTAGCGACACCTTGAAACCGGTGCGTACGCCACTCGACCACGGAGGTCGTCATTAAATAAAAAATTGTTGCCGACTATAAAACCGGCATGTGTGGCTTGCACTTTATCACTTGTCGTTTCATAATGCAATATATTTACTTTATCGTAACACACGTGGCGAACACGATTAAAAAAAACTACGAACAGATTTTGTAGTGGATGCTTTGCGAGGCGACCTAAATGTTGCAGCCGCTTTGTCTGCGTCTGTTTCAGATCACAAGTTCAGTCGCACCATCATTATAGCTTACTGTACGAATTACATACGAGTGTTCCAAATCTGGATGTTCGCGTTTGATTTACGAGTGCAATGCAACTGACTTGCACAAGGAATCCGAGAGCGGGTTTATTTATGACATGTTTTGTTGTTGGGCGTAAATAATTTATATCTTGTACGGTAGGTTTGTAATGCTTTAGGGGTCATTGTCAAGTGTAGCAGCGTTGGTTGAAGATAGGACTGCACTATCGGAAGTGCCGGGATCGCTCGGCTTACCGTCAGATTTATCGCCGCGATCGGGAGTCGAGCTTCCCCCGTTACAAGTGCGCCAGCGACCCGTGAATTTTATTGTTTCCCCTTGTTCGACTTTGTATAAAGTTTTGTGTTCACACGTATTATACGGGACAATTCGGTAAGCCACGGCTCGTGACTGTACGAGATTTAACGGTTAACTTTAAAAGAAATGTTTGCGATGAAAATATTTTTTTCTTAATGATTAAAAGTACTGTTTTGTACAAAAAACATTGTGCCACATTCTTGACGAATGATTTTTAACAAGTAAAACAAAACTTAAACGTGTGATTCGCGATTATAATTGTTTTTGTACGTAAACAAATGCTCTCAAGAAAACCAAAACACACTCAACCAACTAAAAATTTAAATTGCGAATAAGTTGTAAATAGAAATGGAGTATAAAGAGTTTGAAAAATGTTGTTTATTTAATTAGTATGTTCGAGTAAATGGGCGCACTGCGATTGAAGTAAAACCTTTCTAATTGTTACAGTAATAGTAGAGATTCCACGAATTTAATTAAATTAGTTCTGTAACCATTGAATAAGTCCGAGGTATGCGTAAAACACGATCAACTGTATTTCTTGCCTTAAGCGTTGAGAATTCGTGTCATCTTTGACCTATTCTCATTGTATTTCGAGTAAAGAGAGAGGTTATTGAATAATTTTTATGTAAATTGACTAAATTGATTCAACCCGCTTAGATAAGTTACTTTTACGCTATCAGTAATCCATTTATAAAAGTATTTCGTAACCATAATTCAGCAATGCTTTTAGATTTCAGTGCAAACACAATTTTTTTATTTAGTTTTACTGTCCCACTGCGGGGCAAAGACCTCCCTTGCGTTTTTCCACTCTGTCCGGTCTATTGCTTCTTCTTTCCATTTTTATTATTATGATTATGTAGGATAGAAAATGAACTCATACAAAATTCTAAGATAAAGTAAATGCACTTCTTATGACATATAAATACAATGCTTGTTTCCAAAACACGACTCTACAATTAGATCCAAACTCTACATCAAATTTAAGTACACCGATTGTCAAACTACACAGAAATAACAAAATGTAAATTTCTCAACACATACAAAAAGTCATCAAGCATACATTGTATTGTATGACATAAGTATTCTGTAACATTAAATCATGAATGCATCATTATCTTTGAGATACACTCGTAATTTGTACATAACCTGCTATTATTATATTCACGAATAACAAAAGAGTCTTTGATAGGAGGAGGTCTACCATCAAAACTAAAAGTAATAATATTGTAATAGTGGCAGCGTGACAGCGCACTATACGGCGTAGAGTAGCATCTCTTTCCCGCAACGGTAATAATACTATTGTGACAGGTGGTAGGCCGTCAGTTCATTGCGCGGCGTTTGAGATCTAGCTACGAGCTGTGGGGTAAATAGCTGTAATAACAATGGAGAAAGCACCATTTATTTTGCATTGCTAGGAACTAAGTGTTGCAATAGAGGATAATATCCGAATATTAGGTTCGTATTGAATGTCTCTCTTACACTTCTATTGTTTCAAGAATTATTGAAGGGTGAGTTTTTGTTGAAAGAGTTTTATTTACTTTATTGGCTAGATTCTGTTAAGTATTATTATTGCGGTTAATCTCGATCGGGATTGAGCGTACACGAAAATAATTGACGGTCAATCTATATCTATACATTTAGATCGCGGATCGGTATTGTTGTTGGCCTTATAAATAGTTTGTAACACTTGTAAATTGTAGTAAAATATAGATTGTAGAGGCACAGTGGTTGTGCAAATGTTTAAAAATGTAGTTTCTATAAAATGCAAAACTATTTATGTCAACAAGGTCAATGCATGGATGGTCAATGCATGGATGGTCAATCCATGCATTGACCTTGTTGTTCTTATTTTTTTTTTATAAATTGTGATTTTATTTCTAAGGCTTACGCTTATTAATAATAATGACCCTATTATTAAACAAGAAAAATGTCGTCCGACGTGACGTCATGATTTATTTCGCAGCAAATTCAGGGTAACTTGTTAAGTTTTCCTTATACATTCGGTGTCAAACTGCAGTAACCTTATCCAAGAACCACACAGAAATTCGTCAGTAAAGGTGAGGTTTTCCTTGTCATTTTCCAGTAAAATATAGAGACAGACATACATTGTAACGTTGAAATAAAAATATTCATGAGATAAAGCCTGGTGACGGACGGACTAACACATAGACGTACAGACAACGGAGCATCAGTAATTGGGTTCGCTTTTACCCTTTGGATACGGAAACCTAAAAAAAACAAAAGCAGTACCACTTCATAGGTTGTGATTCACTTTAGACCACCCTCCTTGATACCTGCTTTCAAATAATGAGCTACAGATTTAGAAAATAGAATAATCGCAAATCTAGGGGGATGTACAAACGTGATTTATTACGCTTATATGAATAATACATTACCTGTGAGGGCTGGATGTATCCATCATAGCTCACGTAATGTTGTTTGTCTGCCGGTGCACGAGACTGTTACTCGATAATACAAATTAGTTTCAATGATTCGACTGACACTGATGCAATATTAATCACGGTTATGTAACTCATCTGTTTGCTTGTGGTCGTTCGAGTTGCAGGTGACTAAGTAAACATTATTGAGATGCAATAATTAACTCTTTTATGTTAAATCAAACAAAGAATTAAATATTATCTTCTGATTTTTTTAACAGCAGACGACAATCTTTTGTCATATTTTGTTCTGTTTTTCATATTTAAATTGAATTATGGATAAATATTCAGACAACAAGGTAATTTTTGCTATCCGAAAAGAGTAAAAAATATACGACATCGCTACATATGACGAAAATTTTAACGAAGACGCCAATATAACTAAAAAGTATGATATAGGTTAAGTGTTTCACTTCCCTGCCGTGTCGTAATATGTAGGTATTAAGGTGATATCCACTAGAAACTGGAGCACAATGCTTAACGCTTGTTTAGACATGGCGGAACGTGCGATTTTGACGGTACTAAGCACGGTAATATGCTTGTTGGAAACAGATCAAAATGAGACATTGACCGAGAATTTGTAACCATTGATGAGTGAAGAAAGCACGAACAAAACACACAATATGATTGTGTAAATAAAAGAAGAATGAAGAAAGTTACTATTTTGCCAACTATGATTATTCTAGGAATTCTGTATACCCATGTACAGAATTTGGATAGTTAATTATGGTAGCGACCGTTATAGAAAAGAAGACGCTGTTTTATTCGCCTGCAAGTCTTATCGACGATCGATTTCACAACACAAGGAAAAGAGGAATGGAAAGGTAAAGCTGATGATGTTATTGATGATGACATCCGAGCCAATTTCAAGCCCAGCAGCTTCTTGACTTCTTTTTTTTGGTTATGTTGTGGTGGTCTTCTTATGAGCTCCCACCTTCTTGGAATAGAGAGCGGGTAGCATCACACTCTTAATGACTAAACCTAAATACCCTTGCCCGCATTTAGTCGGTGCCCGGAAATACCTACATAGCAAATCTAGTGTTGGCGATTTTAATACGCCCGCCACATTGGTTACCATTGGTACCAAAGCCTTTGGTAAACAATCTTCTTCAAGAAAATTTACACACACATGAGCTACCTGTTCTTCATAGACAAGTAGAGAATATGTCTCTTCTTTTTCTGTGGGGATATTCCAAAACATTAGATATAAATTCTTTTTACTGCTATGATTCATAGTACCCGCATCGATTATCCGTTTAGACAAATTATACCGTATAGTAGATAACTACATATGTTGCATGGTCAACGCGTGAATAGGATTTGTGTTCGACCGCTAGCATAAAAATCGTAGTGTTTTTAATTTTGTTACCAACTTTGAAACAGCATTCAGCACAACGCTGTTCCCATCCGTGTATAATGATTGTGAATATTACAAAGCTAGTTAAAAAATAATAATATACATTTCTCATTTGACACCTGATTTTATGTTTGTTTTAATTTTACTCCGATCCGAAACAGAGGTAGGTCGTAAATTTCATTTAAACTTTAACTTATCTTCACTTCAAAAACATATTACACCTCCCTTGTGAATGTTACCCTGTGAATTTTATTCGGAACACTATACATACTATCATCAAACGGAATCGTGTAAGCTCCTGAACAAAAATACAAAGCTAATTAAAAGTAATTAAGATTTGCGAGCATGTGTGGCGACGAATAAAAACTTGGAACACCAAATGCTCGCTCTTAATGAAAAATGTTAGCTCTTAAGCGTCTGAGAGTCGAACATTACATTAAAACTGTTCACGTTGTGGAAGCGAGATGGAGCACTACATAGCTAGAACTTCATCTCGTTCTCACAACCTTTTTTATGTGGATGGAAAATCATCAAATGCCTCCTTCCGTTTTGGTTTGAGCTGAAGGGAGTATCAGTTTCCACGACTAAAACCCACCCATGTTTCCTCTTCTTTCTTTCGTGTACCGGGGCCGCGTATCCCTTTCAGAAAATTTTGCTGCCGTAGCGGTACATAAGAAAGCCTCACAAAGAACAAGCTGTATTGCTGTAGACTCAAAAATCAGTTTTTCGTAAAAAAAGATGGCATATAGCCATCTTTAGTTATATATTTTAGATCGGTTAGCACCTGTTTAAGCTTGTACTTGATCACATAGTCAACGAACGAAGCACATTTTGTAGTATATACAATATGAGACATACAAGTAAAATACCTGTTTCTATCGTAGATGACAGATGCCCATTATTAGCTAATGTTAGTATTCCCATTATCATGATGCAAGTATCCACTTTGTGATATAAGCGTATCTGGTGACTGCACATCGGATTAAACAGTACTATCTAGTTGTTACGCTATTTGATTTCAATTGCAATGCCATTTAGCTAATGACATATTAATGCGTATCCTGTATTTCTGAGTCAGTCATATTTCCTAGACCACTACCGAATACCGAATTGACTTTAAGGTTTTCTTTATTGAGTGTGGAGACACTTTTGTAAAAAGAAAACAGGTTTTTTTTATGGAGCATATGTGAGATTGAGCGATGGGCTTTTTCTTCCAGACCTTTAGAGATTATAAAAAATAAGTAAAAAAGTTTTTATAGGTCGGTCTTGCTTTTTATATCATAATTCTACAATAAAAACTAAAATATTTATTTTCAAAGAGCTTTTCGTTCAGCTACTTTATTTAATTATTAATTATTTAATCACTCAAAATTTCATGTAAGGGGTATCTACAAATACATACTAAGTGCTATTTATATATTGTAACGGACATCCGTAACAAATAAACCGATCATAAAAAAAAAACATTATACAAGTTTCTTCGTTCCTTCAAAGTTTGTTTAAAAATAGAACGGTATACAAAGCACACGTGTGTTCCAACCATTAGTTCACAATATCGTTGGCCTGCAATGTATTGCGTCGAGTTTCGCCCTAAATCTACCCGTAGACTCTGTAATTGCTCTTTGTGCGGCCCTGAGGGTCTACCATCACCCCTTGCTGTTAAACAGCTGGAGGAAAAGAAGCGAGACGGAGGTCTACATTGTGTAAAGCCCTCTCTCGCTTAGACAACCGCAAATGTCTTCTTTTAAGAAACGGTGTCGTTCTTATGAAATACAAACTGACGAACATCCATTTGGCTGGTATTAATAGAAATATTGATGTTTGTAATGAATATGTCGATCTGATGTTTGATTGTTTATGAGTGAATGAATCGGGTGTGATGATTGCCAAACGCATTTGGCAGGGTTGTAATAAGTCCATAATTAAAATGCTTTTTGTTAATTAATTGGTGTTGTTCGATATATTGAAATCAATGTAAGCCCCATGTATTTGGAATTCCTTTTAGGGTGGCAGGATCAAAATACTTTTTTTAGCTCTTTACCTAAAGAGTACTTAATAAAACCGGGCAAGAGTGAGTCACACTCGAGACACTGAAAGTTCCGTACGAATAGTCTAAAGAAAAATCAAATCGCTTGGGTCACAAATTTATTACCGTAAAAGTCATTGCAAAACCTCGATCTTTTTTGTTGTTATAGCGACTATAGAAATACATAATCTGCGTACCCATAAAGTTATTTGACGCTCAACCTATTTAATTTTCTCGTACTTGTATGAAATTTTCCTTAATCTTGCAATAGTTGGCATAGATACTACACACACCTACAAGGTTAAGATAAAAAAAAAAAAACAAAAACCGCGCCTCCCTTAATTTAAAAACCAACACCAAGCCTTACTTTTTTTAAAAATTCTTAAAGCATTTTCTAACGAAATCGATTGTATCCGTGTGCTATACTCTTGGCCATTGGTTTGTGTCCAGGCTGCTATATTTGGGAATTGGACCGAGCCGCCACTTAGTTTATCAATGTGTATTGGAGCGTGGGATTGTTTTCGAACGTTGCCTCTGCCGTGGAATGCAAACTTGTGCCTTGTGCCTTGTGCCCTACTTGATGGCCAATTACCTGCCGGTTACCATCACAGACAATGTTATTTTAAATATTCATGACTTTACTTGGGTTTTTCTTTTTATACTATGGAATATGCTGTTTTAGGGATCCGTACCTAAAGGCTCAAACGAAATTCTATTAATCGTTGCCCCTTGTCTAACCGCCTGTCTGTCTGTAATCTGGCTGTATCGTATGAATCATTTATTTATAAAAAGGTACCGAACAATAAAAAGGTACAGCAACCTACCTCCTTCATTTTAATAGTTGATGTAATGCTTATCGATATGCTTAGGGATATGCTTATCTCTTTCAGCAGACCTGCGAATGGACAATTCAATTAGAAAAATAGACATGTTGCCAGTCAGCGGATATTTTACAGATGATTTATTGCTGTTGCCATCAGAACAATAAAAGCAAGAGATTAAGCTGAGTCGATTGCAAATTTCATAGCTGTCAGTTTTATTTTAATTTATTTTTATTTTGCGCACTTGTACAGAACCTTCATTCTCGACCCTCACTTGACCGGTTTTTAAAGTACGTTATCTACTACCATATTAGTATGACGTAAATACCGAAAGAGATAAGTCAACGTTTTCCTTTCCATTACTTGATATGTAGACTGCGCCTCGAGAGAATAGAACACTATAAGTGCCACTCTCAAAATAAAACTCTCAGCGCGAATTCTTTGAAGAAACCCGTGAAGCGATCTCTTTATATAGAGAATTTTAAGACTACGGAGTAAAACTCTGTTACTGGAAAATGAGATAATTTTATTAGTACTGAAAAAGTTTTTTATCGAGAAGATAAAAAATAAGTAAAAGTCACTTCCAAGTGTCAACAATAGAAAACGCGTAATATAGGTAAATGACAGGTCACGTGATTGATCGAATGGAAATGTCATTTAGAAATATTTGAGCGTAGTCTTTTAATTTAAGCGATTGCAGAAAAATCTTTCATGTGTTTTTTGTCTTTTTTTACGGCTATCACAGTAATTAATTTAATACATGTGTCCCGGGATATTCAAATGCCAGTCCAACGCGAGAATTGAACCTGCTACACGTCTTGCACAGTGGGTTTTTGGTGGCGACATACACTACTCGTCTATCCGTGCCAATTCCTTATTTCCAATAAGGATGCCATACTACTTCAATTGTAAGAAATATTATTAATTAGATACATTGATTGGGCGAGGCGTATCCGATTAATAATGACTGTAAATAATTGCCGTACGTTAGGAGCGGCACGACAAAGAACAATGAACGATACTTACCTACCACTATTTGTAGAATGATTATAATTTGTTCTGTTGTTGTTTTTATTACCTGCCTACTGTTTTAACGAGTCTTTTTAATGGACTTCAACTCATCTCGCATAAAAATATATTTGTTTGTGTAAAGCCTACAACTTTTTTTTGGTTGTGGACTTAATTAAATTTTTCTTTCAATACATCCCATACTTTTTGGCAGCTTTCACCACCCCCACTTATAGGTTCAACACTGCAATTGTTCTTTGTTCAATGCATATACAACCTATCCTAAAAATACTTCTTTTTAATTCCGAATGCAGCGCGAACCTACTGTATGGTTAATATAATTAGGTCGTGCGCTTCGTTAATTAAATCGAACGCTTCAACTTTTTATTTCGCCTTGATCGACCAGTAAGGAATCCACTTATATTTAGAATGGACCTACTGGATACCAGAAAATTGATTTTTGTACTAGCAAAAAGAAACATCTGCCGCTCTGAGCCTGGGAACGAAATTTGATTAAAATAAATGGAACCGTAAGTTAAATTAGTGTCTGACTAAGAAATACCAAAGCATAGTTTGAGTGCTTATTGCGAATACTTATTCGAGAGATTACTTTTACCTTTTTTCTGTAAATATGGCTTGTACCAAGAGTTCAATATATTCGTCTTTTAGTGGTTTCAAGTGAGTCGTTTGTGTACAGAATAGTGACGTACACGGTTAGGAAGACAAGGTCATTTATTTTTATCGACCGTATCCAAAAGGTGGAAACGGAGCAATATTAATGAAGCTTCGCTGTCTGTTCGTCTATCTTGCTATCCGTCCTCAACCAGGCTCTATCTCTTGATGAGCTTTGATAGCTAAACAGTGCAAATTTTCACTGATGGCGTATTTCTGCTTTAACAAGAAATATTAAAACATTTGAGATCTTCTAAGCAACGGTTATTACGGAAAATAATTTGACGGGTTTTTTAATCTCTAGCCTTATTGTACGGGACCCTCACTGTCGCGAGTTCAACTCGCACTTGACCGGCTTTTTTTTCAATATAATTAGCTGCTATATTGACATTTACATGGGGAGGATAGTTATAAGCAATCTTGAGTATTTATTATTTGTGTATTCCTCGATGTAATAAGCTTTATAGGCTAAAGCTTCTCTAAAAGAAAAAGAAAATGGTAATGTTGAATATCGAACACCGCTCTCCAAACAGAATTTTGACACTTCGATATGAATACTTTTTCGATCGTGCTTTAACCTTTCTTCGCAATCTTAAGTCAATTGCTTTGTTTATTGGCGTTGTTTCTAAGCTTTGACTGTGACTCAGGAATATAGTTTATCGATTTGTTCGGGTTTGCCCATCTTGTCTGCGAGGACTACACCTATACCGATTTAACCAGTGAATACTAATGTTTCCGTTACCAGACATTGGTTTTTACAGTTCTTACATAATTGGAAAACACAGAGATTTTTTTGGAATTATGTGAGAAAAGAATCAATCTAGTACCTATTAGATATAAATGCGACAGTGTATATGCGATATGGTTGTACGTGTGTGTGTGTTTGTTACACCTTTACGCTCAAACACGTGCATCGTTTTCGATGAAATTTGGTGTGTAAGTTTAAACCATGCTACTTTTATCCGAGGTCATTAGAGGAGGGTAATGTTTTTTAGTATGGTACTTACTACAAGTCTGATGGATTACGCTTTTAAACTTTCATAAACAGAGCACTATTTTCCTCTAACAATTCCATATAGAAAACTCGGTATACACAATACGCAAGTAAATAACTCTAACACAGGGCAGTCTCTAGCGAAATGAACGCACATTCAATGCAAAATTACACACAATAGACGGATAATGATTAATGTCAGTTTAATAAACAGTTTCATTTGTGCAATCCATTATCCTGGCTGCGTGCGTACGTCCACGCGTATTTGTTTTACCCTACTATTTACCTTCACGTTCAGTTAGTCCAGCTCTGAAAATAAAAGGATGCAGAATTTGTCGAGTCGTGGTCATAAATATCCGAAAGCGACAGCCGGGTCCGCCATTTTCCTGTTGACAAAATCACACCCACAATACATTCAAACTTGTCTAAAGTTTCCATTGTTTATAGCTCTTCTGTGAAAGTAAGTGGAGCTTTTATCTTCACCCTTTTAATTCAATTATATATTTTATTAGTGCCAATGGATCTGACTGAATTTTTTCAGGTTGAAATCATCAGAAGTAAGAAGAAAATCGTGGCGTTTGAACGAGTTTTATCACGTTATGGATGATATCGTAGGTATATGTTGAACGATTCCCGACGCCGGCTACGACGATGTGGTTTCTCGTCGAGAATTGATAGCGTCCATTGAAGTGTCGGGACATCGAGAATGTCTTGAAAAGAAAATAATCTTGATGAAACGTCTCGTTATAAAAGGGAACGTGTCCGTTGTCGACGCCTCACGCTTTCGTTGAAATAAACCGGGACGCGCCGCGACAAAGCTGAAAACTTTATTTTCATACAAAGCTTCGCAACCGTTATCATCTTGTTAACAACCTTATGTACTTCTTCCTCGAAACTTTTCCTTCTAATAACTTTTTTGATAGAAGCAACTCATTTTGAAGATTTGTTTTTTCAACCTGTTGAGCGTATGCAAACATGTATGATTGGCTCATATGAAATTGGATGGGACTAAGATAATATTTTTTTTGTATTTATTTGATATTATAAATACTGTTGATACAATAATGTAAATAATCATCGTTCCAATTCAATATTTACTTATAATGGCTGGGTTTCGTGATATTATAAATGTAATATGTTAGGTAATATGTCGTGGAGACGTATTAAGAGTAAATGTTTTAATATTTCTTTTGCTGAGCTTATGCATGTAAACTGTAATCAGTAATGATCCTGTATTCAAATAGTTTAGAACCACGAAACAGTTTTACATTTTATTTTTACTTTAAATAATCAGCATCATTGAAATAGTGAAAGAGGGATGCCACTCTACGCTTTGTATAGTGCTGTCACGGTCCTACACCTGCACTAACATTACCTTGAGACGTGATAGACAACTGGAAGATGTTAGCTATGCTTAATGTTAATACATTTCCTTATTACGGGTAACAAGTGATATATGGGAGGGAGCTTAAGAAAGACCCCTGTTCAACTGAATTGTAACAATTTGTATATAATTAAATCTAACATTTAGTTATTATTGAATTTATAATTTATGTCCAAATATAAAGTACTTAATGTATATTTTCTTTCAATATTCCTGCTTTATTATATTGCTATTGTCATTCTTCATTACATTAGTAATTGTTACTTTGAAATTATTGTAAGCCTTTAAGGCGGGTCATATCTGTGAACTATTTTGAAAAATTGTAAAAAAAAATAACGGTTGTACCACAATAAGGACTATTTGTATTTGAAAGATGCAAATGTAAGGCCAGCTACGTACATACCGGAGCCGACGACACGAAACAGGTTGTCCTAGTAACTGCTCTCGTTACTATGTACATACATAGCTGCCTATTTGTTCCGAACTCTTGATAAAGTTTCCGTCGCAAGTTTTGCGATATTCATCTTTAACTCTAAGGATAAGTTTTGGGGGAACTTCATAGATCATGAGATACGTTTAGTGAGTTTTATATTGTTATTCTTGTATAACGATGTCGTGTATGACTGTGACAATGTTCTAACTTATAATGAACAGGTTTATGGGTTGTGTTTTTATTTAGAGAGTTGTGTTATATGGACGCGTAAGTACAGTTTTTTAGAGCGTATTTAGCATCTTGTCTTTTGAGATAATTTTGATATTTATTTAACAAAAATCTGCACAGTATTATTTTAACCTTGTATGATACACGATATTTAGTCAATAACGGTTTACTTACGCATATTTAATTTGATAGCCCGACGTTTCGGATCCAACCACAGTCTTTAATCATGAACTAACGCGGGGGCGGGATCGCGAGTCGAAATTAAAAATATAATTAGTAATTTCCACAAGTTTTTATTAAATAAACTTCAATATTGTGCTCAATATGTGTGCATGACAGAAAATTACGTAGTCAGATAGGTATGCTCAAAAAACCTACTATAATTTCTACAATTGCCACAATTATAACCAGACTCTTCCCAGACAGGAAAAAAGTAATTATAAGGGCTATAATTATAACAAGATGTCATAAAGAATAACAACAGCTACATGACGTCTGCGGGGTCAAGTGACTTGATTATCAAAGGACCACTATCGATTACTGCAATTGTAGGAGAGAGAGCGTACAAAGCGTAGCGCGGCGTCTCGGTCCCACATTTACGATAGTATAACTTTAAGATGTGGATTAAGCCCTCAAGATGATCTACTGTAAAGATATATTGCTACACTTGTCACTGTTTATGATTACGATCTTTACGGCCATTGTTGTCACGATGTTAATTGCTTTAGACTTATAATGAATGGGACATGACCCTTTAGATTTTTTACTTATGTTTTTGTGCTTAAGTCAACAGCTGGTACAGTAAGCAGTAAAACTTATTAACGTAATCATAGCATTAACTATTGTATGCTTTAAATTAAATCTTGATCCTAACAATCTAGTGTTGCTAACTGTACCTTCATTTAAAATCAGATCACTTACATTTGTGTTACGTTGAAGATTTCATTCCGAAAATATAATTAAAACAACTCTGTTCGCAGATAGATAATCGTCTAGGTCCAGAATATAAATAGTCTTCAAAATATGTTTATATGTATACGTATATTTTTTAACTGTTCTCTAATTAATGTATTTTTTTAACCCTATTTTCATGTAAACGTTACCATGTTAACACATGATATTATGCTTTGAGACACATTAAGTTGTCGTCACACATTCAAATCTATTCAGTATCAATTTTCTAATTGCAAGTTTTAAGTTTGATTTTATTAAAATCTAGTTTTATCTCGAATTTTTTTTCGATAACCTAAACGTCAGTGTTGAAAAATTTACTACTTTTTTCTTACGGAAAAAAGGAAATTTATATTTTAGAGTAGTTCGTAGTTGTGACAGGTTTTCTGGCGGGTTGCCAGCGAATCACATCGTAACTTGTTTCCTTTATTTGACTATTAAATCTTCGGTAGTATGGCAACCTTATAGGGATGTCTCAATGCTCCGCTAGACATACGTAACCGTATGTAATTTGGCTCCATTGAGATGTTTGGATAACTGTGCTATAAATACAATTTAATATAAATTGAAATGTGTTTTGGTACTTCAAAATTATTGATATTATTTTTATGGATGTTTTTCGCGAGGTACGTGAATTTATTCGAAACTTTATTTAATTTCATACATAAAATTACATCGTACCGATGAGTTCTTAAAAAATATATAATGCTATACAAGTATATATTATGTGGAAATTAAGCTTCTAATCATATCACACCAATGTTATGATGACCATCAAAATGAATACATTAAAAGGAAATTTAAAAAAGGCAGGTGAATCCGCCGCTCTTAGCTAGTCTATGATACATCTACAGTAAAGTGACGCAACCTGCCCACATCGATATTCGGCCGAGCTAGCAGTGATTAAAAATGTACAACCTTCTATAGTTTATCGAATATACGCTGCTTAATGATTACCTATGTAGAAAACAATCAATTCACACACATATATTGCAATAGTTAATATAGTTATCGATTAATAAACAGAGAATGCAGATTTAGCGCCGGTTTCACAATCATTGATTAGCCGATATATGAACAATTTTACATTCTCTGTATGAAAAAAATCTGTCAAGTAATTTAAAGGGAACTTATCTGGCGGTGGTTAAACAGGCCCTTATAGTCTTAATTAGAAAACCAAATTGAATAAAGAACAGAATTATAAGAAACTAGCTGTTGCCCGCGACCTCGACCGCGTGGTGAGAAGATAAATATAAGTTATGACCTGCCCTGTTTTTCCGCATTTCTCATGTATCTTCGCTCCACTTAGTCGCAGCGTGATGGTATATAGCCTTAAACCTTCCTCGATGAATGGTCTATTCAGCACAAAAAAAATCAATTTGAAACAAACAAACTCTTCAGCTTTATATATTAGTATAGAGAGATTTAACATTCAATATGACTAGAAATTAGTTGTTTTTCTAAACGATTCTAAATTTGTAATTCAATACATTTCGTTCGAAAATAGTTTAAGAGGCCCAAAAGCTAAATGAAACGTTTAATGGTTCGGTAACAGCGTGACCATTACGATACAAGAATACAAAACGTGTACGAATCCAGCGGCTAACAGTATTACGTATTTATGCCTAGGTTATGTGTGTTGTGCATCCTTTGCGGTTGACCTATTCGGCAGTGGGCCAAGCACGTACACAATTTACTTAGCCGCGGTCCCACCTACACCGTGATTTGAATACACTTTAAACTTTAAAATATGTCTACGTGTTCAGTTACAAAATTGAACTCACCACTTTGTGAAAATATAGTCTCGGTGTAAGTGTTCGACGGCGAACTATAAACTTTCAGAGATGCCACGATGCCAAATATTTGAGATAAATTGTTTTGTTTTATATTTTCGTGCTTGGAATGAAAAGTTAAACAATGTAGGTACATATAAGATTTTGATAGACAAATGTATTATTTTTTTTTGGAAATAGAAAAGTAAAGAACTTTCTTACTTTAATATTTTTTTGTGTAGCCCCCTAACTGTTCCACTCCGTTCGAATTTTAAGTATTTAGATAAAAAAATACATTCTTAAATTAACGCGTAACATATCAGTAACATGTCAGTAACTTTATCGATTAGAAAATGACGCGAAACCAAAAGTAGTTCCCTATAAGAACTATTAACGACAAAAATCAGAGGGATTATAAACATATCAGTTGTGTGTCACTAATCCACCCCCACCCTCTCACTGCTGGTGTTGATGTAATATTATTTGCTCACTATGTCAGTACATTTTGAAGTCGGCGTAGGCTCGAGCAAGCGACCCGTGCCAGTTATAACGAGATGCAACAAGAATTAAGTACAAAAATAAATATCTCCTCACAAGTAAAACATTGAAACTTAAAGCTTTTGTTAGTCTTGTTAATCTTAATAAGTACTGAGCTAAGAGGGCACAGATTACAAGGACAAAATAAATACGTTCGTTTCCAGTTTCAATTTATAATTAATTCGTGAAGGTCGAATTTTTCGTTAACTCATGAAGACCTAAATAAACAGATGTAAGAAAGGGATCTGCATTATAAAGGCAAAAATATTAAATCAAACATCAGATTTTTACACCGAATAATTTTTCGTAGTCGTTTTGTGAATTCAAATGGCGAGCTTGCCGAAATTATTCCTGATTCAGCATAAAGAATGAAATTTGAGGGGTTAAAATCATTTAATAAGGCAAATATTTTACTTAAGTCAGCCGATGCTGCGTCGAGGCGGAGTTATGCTAACGAACTGCTATTATGTTTCACCCTCGTGTCACTGTGTGAAGGTTTTGCACTCTCGACCGAGTTACGCCGGGGGTTGTTTCAGAAAATCATGTGTTGCTTTGGGGAAATGCTGGCTTCGCTGGCAGTCGGAACACGCGCGGCGGCGGGAACTGTCGCGTCGGGCACGTGGCGCGAACTACGAACAATATTCCGATACTGTTGCGCCGATGTCATACCCGCTTAGCGAGCTCGATGCACAATAACACGGCTGTGATACATTACAAAATAAAAAGCAAATAAAACGTGACGTTATCTAAACCTATCTCAGTCCTCTAGATAGACACAGTGATCGGATAAAGTTTATGTTCGTTTTCCAAGAGCGTTAATGGATAACAATGTTTTTCTGATATTTGGAATGACTAAAATAAGTAAGTATTAATTTAAAAGTTAAGCTTCAATTAGGAAGCGATCAACTTATAATGATTGACGAAAAGGAAAAGTTCTATGATGAGATTTGTTGTCGGTGAATTTAATTAAACTTGCCTTGTTTTATACGATTCTTTTATAAGTTTATAAAGAAGGTTATTTGTGACGATAAATTAAATTATGTAAAATATGTAGCTTTAGCAGGCGTATGATACTGAGGTATTGAGTAATGATGTTTTAATGACAACGATAAAGCATTGTAATTCATTATTCAATTAATAAATGTCGTGTGTTCAATTGTTACGGCATATTTTCAAAGAAAGCCTCCTTTATATTGAAACAATCAACCTACGTTTGAATAATTGTAAATTCTGGCAAAGTTATATTTATAATTCAGTAACGAGATTAAGCAATGACTTGATCCTTTCATTACCGAACCCGATTTATTTACTTACTGTTGAAATGTTTAACATTTCCGAATAGGCAGAGCCAAGAATAATTGTGCTGTATTTAAATATTATTTAAGACATAATTGAATTTGAAATTATTTATAAAGTATCTAAGTTTAAAGTTTTAAAACATAGCGTGTTTAGTCACATGAAAGAAGGTTAATTCAATATTTTTAGCAGGAATTATTGATTGACTTTTAAACGATAAATTTTATTAATAGCTATTGTAACTTCTCGTAAAAGTCAATTTCGTAACGTGTATCTAATTTGGATAAATTTGCTATAAATTTAATTTCTTAGAAGAAAATCAGGCTTTCATAATGTAAGGATAAATTAATTTCCAGTTAACTTGAAAAATAATTTAGATAATCATTAATATTCTTAGTAGTTTTTTCCCTATAGAAGGAGTTAATATTTAATAAGATCTTAGTGCTCATCTGTAAAAGCGTATATTCTTATAAGATGAAAATTTATTATTCTTCTTTTCGTTCAACAAATATTACTAAAATCAATATTCTTTGATAAATTTGTCACCGTTTCGATATTCAATTAAAATGGTTTAATATAATTTTAAAACGCCGAATGCGTTTTAAAATTAAGTTTAATCCGTGAATAGATTTGCTCGTGCCAAAAGCAAAACTATTTCAGAGTAGAATTTAGCTCATGAAGAATGCGGGCAACATCGTTAGTACATGCTAGTTTCCACTATATACATCAGAACACATGTGAGCTAGCATACCTCTAAATATACATAGACATGTGTTGGCTAGGATAGGTATGCCATTACCTAGCTAGGTACTACTTATATCGTAAAACAAACGTGTTAGTGCTCCTCGCTGCGTTGGACATTTTATGGCGTATTTAATATCTTTTCTTGGGTAAAGTTAAATTTACGTAGGTACGCATAGCGGACGTTAAGCTGTATGTCCGTCTTACATACCAAATTCCTATGAATGCTAAATTAATTGAAAGGAAACTATAAACTCGAGTATTTTATTCTGTCAAAGTGAGTACTTATTTATCTAAATATATTTACGCAAGTAACTGGTTTTAATACGGAATTTCTTGGTTTTTCTCTTGATATAACCTGCTGCTAATCACACTGCTGTGCAAAGGCCTCCACCTTTTCTTAGAGACATCCCTTTCTTTCGTACACCCCGCGTACCTATCTTACTGATCATCACACCACCTTCGCCACGTACGACCTCGGCGACGATGTCCTTTCATGGTATTAAAACTAACCCCTAAACTCTAAAACCTTCCTCCGGAATAGTGCTATTAAAAACCTTAAATTAGTAGTAACTAGTTGGTTATCACCAGTAATTTAAAGATGTTATCCAATAAACATTTTAGTCCGTACTTACAATAAATTAAGATAAGAATCTCTTTTTATGAACAATTATTCTCATCATAATTATTACTTGCTAACATCAAATTCTATAACTACATCATAATTTTAATAACAACAATTTCACAAACAGAATATCAATTAACTTCCACAATCTAAGCCGCTCTACATAATGACTAGTTTCCAACGAAACTTAATACCACATTAGCCCTAGCCATTTATAACGAACACAGAAGTTTATAAGCTAGCAAAACAGTTATTTATCCCCAGATATGGCGCTTCTGGTACTTACAAAGAGTGTCCAGAGATTTCGAAGCAATTAAAGTGATTTAGCGCTCGGATTGCCTCGCCCGCCACAGTTGACAGGAGATTTTAGCTTGAAAAGTGTATCAGGGATTCTGAAGCCAGTTCCTTCAGTTATCCACTCGGCATCTCTCAATTAACAAAGTTGTTTGTATTTAGATTAAAGAGTTAATTATGAGTAGTATTCGTTTAAATTGTGAGTTGATAACTGAGATTTATGTTTTTGTTTTGTCTTCATTTGTGTTCAGAAGAGTAATCAAGAGCTTTTAGGTATTGGACATAAAACTTAATTAAGACTTTTTGTTGTTGGTAATGTAAGGTCCGTCGAAAACTAATTTGATGATCATATTCATCCGTGCAAGTTATAATATTTCTGTAAATTCCTTCAAATTTAAATACACCCTTTATAAATACACCTGTTCGTTAATATAATTCATCGATAAGTGTAACATAACATGCGAATCCCGTATAAACCTCGGCGGGACAAGTTTGACAACGGACGGACTCGCTCGCAATTAGAGAGGGCAGGCCCACCCAACATTTACATTTTAATTTAAATTTCGACCATGCGCCCACCACGAAATCTTAAAGTTATTTCATTGCAATTGCGGAAGCGAGACAGCGCACTACATGCTGTAGAGCGGCATCCCTCTTGCACGACGACAAGAAGATTACTTTAAAACGTGGTGGTAGGCTCACTGACGAGATTCAAGATAAATTGGGCTGCGTATTTAGCGCAATAATTCGAGCTCGGCGCCGACTCGCGGTCTCCAAATTAAGGAGCAGGATAATTGTTTGCGTTATAATTAATAATTGACATTAATATTGTGAACTCGCTCGCTTTCGTGTAAACGTTGGATTATAAACGCGAGCTGTGCCGTGAAACTTATTTAGGTTCGTAATTGGATAAAGCGCAGCGTGTGCCGTGTACCAATTTGTTGGATATCACTTATATTTTTGGGTGTATGTATTTGTGATCCGTTTAGCTATGTATTTAAGCTTCGCCTATATTGATTACCTTTCGAGGTATCGATTTACCTACACACATGTGATAAAAAATATAGGTATATCAATTGATGTCTGAAGTTAGTGCTGACACATAGGTATATGTGATTCATCATCATCATTAACATTATTAGGCCATATATAGGCCATTATGTGATTAATCTATACTAATATATAAAGCTGAAGAGTTTGTTTGTTTGTTTGAACGCGCTAATCTCAGGAACTACTGGTTAAATTTATTTTTGTGTTGAACAGACCATTCATCGAGGAAGGTTTGAGGCTATATACCATCACGCTGCGACTAATAGGAGCGAAGATACAATGGAGAATGTGGAAAAACACGGAAAATTATTCATTTTCGAGGGCTTCTGTTCATAAATTCCTAAGTTATATCTTCTAACCACGCGGTCAAAGTCGCGGGCAACCGCTAGTCTGTTATAAAAATAATTTCGCTATGAGGCTGTGGACGTTTAAATTTGAAACCTGTCAATTCAAAACAAAACATTTTCTTAATCAATTTCGGAATAAGAATCTAATTTATTATTTTAATTGGCCAGTATTTATTGACGCGACTGTCAGCGCCTGATATATCGCATGAACCACATTAGTCTATATTGAATGTAATTGCTCTCCGCGTTGATCGACGTTTAATTATTAATTGATCGCTATTTGCCCTCGTAAATAAAATTTATTTATTCATTGATATCATATTTGTTTAATCTGTATTTGAATATTAGGAAACGTTCCTAAATTTTGTGAAAGATCTGTACTTAGTATGTTTGTGGGTATTTAATATAGTTGTGGTTCATAACATTCATTCTATAGAATGTAATGGAATTTAAGTTAATTATTTTATAAGTATACAAATAAAATATTTTAGATTCTCATTAAAAATACGTTGGAATGTCCTCGAAAAGTTATATAAAAATTAATAGATGATTTTAAATCGTTTTCATAACTTCAACATACAAATATATATATATACACACAATATGACATTGCGGAAGTAATAAAATCATTTATCTAGGAGAAATTAAGTCACAACAAAGTAGAAGAACAATAATAGTAATTCTTGTCTGACCAAAAAGCATCACAATATCACAAACAAACCCCGATTGCTTTTCAGCATCGACATTGATATACAAATGAAACATTCGATTCGTTAGTCGAAAAAGGAAAATAATGCAAAATGCGGAGGATTGGAGAGAATGGTTCTCATAGGCGGATAACAAAAGGAATGCAATGGGAATATCGTTTGATGGTCGTAGCGACTCGTAGCGCGTAGCACCGGCTCCGAACACGCTCCAACTATTGTGTTTTGATTGCTTGCCAGCGGCCTTTTATTGATTAGGTCGTAGACCTCTACATAAGTAGCATATTTGCACGAAAGAAGGTTTAATTTCAACCAATTCTTATTATTTATGAAAGTGAAAAACTCTCACACGAAATTAACGTAGCATTTGGCGTAGCGCTATTAAGGTAAAGGTACAGATTTCATGAATTTAATTTCACTTACCTGTTGTGAAATTATTTAAATGTTAATTGCTAGAGTACCCTTTCATCTCGTTTATCCAAACTTTGTAAAGGGATTTGTTTACAATGTCCCTAATGATGCTATTGCGATAAAAGCTTTGTAATGACCGGTTAATTTATAATTTCAATTATCAATTTCCTCCTGATTTCGGGTTTCATTTTGTTGGCGACTTATTAAAGCTTAAATCTGCCGTTATTACAGGGAAGGTGAACACTGTGAATAACGTTTCGCCCCTTTGAACACGTGATAAAATATGGCTTCCATTATCAGAAGTTATTGTAATTTTTTCATCCATTCGCTTTTAATTTATTTGCATTTTAACACGTAGAGGGGATGTTAAATGTTCGGATGTGTTATTTTAGCTTCATTATTTTCGTATGCCGTGCGTTCATTCAGAAAACATATATTATAATATTCTTTTAGTGTTCGCTGTGGGTGCAGGAAAGCGTAAATCACGATTATTGCTTTTAAAATGACGATTCCAAATATTTTTGCTTTATAGACGAAAACATTTTTATCCTTATATTTTGTCTTCTATCTCATATTATATTTATGTCAGAAAGTCAGGGAAGCGATCAAAAACAGTCGCTTCTGTCACAATATTGATTAACTAAATGCTTTAGTTAAATATTTTGACAGTTAGTTAGCATGATAAATAAGAGATTACGCTGATATTTACCCTACATCCCTTGTCACGAAAGGGAGGTGTCACTTCAAATATTGACGTCTTTAATTAATATTCATATTTACTACAATGATTGGAATAAAAAGTCGGCTAAAACGTATTTTGGGAACATGCTAGACTGGAGTTAAAAATAAAAACATTTCGAGCAGTATCTAAAGGGTTCTTATATAAAATTTCTATCGAATCCAGGTAATTAACGAATTATTTAACTTAACATGTTGTTAATTAAGTTCAATCAATTAATGAAGAATTTACTGATTGGGACTGACGAAAGCAAGTCCAATATTTATTTTGAGAGGAAAATCTTAATTAATTTGCTTTAAATTGTCAGTTCAAAATGCTTAAGCATACTGTATGTGTATGCATATTACAAAGGTAGATTGCCTAGGACTGGAACAGTTAGTCTAGTTTTACTATTACTTGCACTAAATATGAGACGTTCTGTAGTTCCCCGAGTGCCACATAGACCGGGTACGTTTTGATCCCTTCTTGAATATTAAGTATTCAACCACTCGGTAATTCAAAAGCGTTTATATCGCTCCCCACAACGAATTTATTACTTAATATCACTTTGACCCGACGCCTCAACTTATTATGATTCAGAATAGAGTGTACGGAATTTTAATCGAAAAATGTACTCATGTTTTAATTTTCGTTATTTTTTATGCAAATTTTGTTGATCTTTGTATAGCAGGCAGGTAGGTTTCTATGCTTTTATTTTGCGCTCCTATATTTTTCTAAGTCTGGCTCTGTTATACTTACAATTACACTTTTGCCGTAATCATAAGTGACACTTAGTTTAAAGTCGCGGTTTGTAAAGACAAATGGGCTTCGAAGTATAAGAACTTTAATTAATATATTTTGAGAAGCTCTTTGCCAAGTTGCAACTGCACAAGTTTATCGATTGTTGAGTGGTCAAGCTACGCTTGCTACGGTCTGTCCGTGAATGGGTGAACATCTATGTCGTAAAGATATAGTCTTTGTTTCGGAAGGCACGTTTGATTGAGTTTGATTACAGGTATTTAGCGGCTAAGTCTGACAACCAGTCTTGCTATGGGATATCGTGTTGCCCAGGTAACTGGGTTGAGGAGTTCAGATAGGCAGGCGCTCCTTGTAAAACACTAGTACTTAGCAGCATTCGGTTAGACAGGAAGTCGACCGCAACATAGTTGACAAATGATGAAAATGATTTATTTGAGTGCGAAAACTAACAAAATATGTATACTTGACGTGCAATTCGATTCACATAAAAAATGAAAAAAAAACTCTACATCAAAATTTATTAAAATACAAATTAAGTGTTCATAAAATCCACAGTACCTATGAAAAAATATCTTCTGAAATTGATAGGATTTCTATTCGGACTATTTGTAGAAGCGTCTGTCAATACAATATTCAAACGTTATTGTATTTTTATTGGACATCCAATATCTTCACGAGTTGTTACATGTTATATAGAAATGCCGAGAAAAACTTGCTTATAGCGTAACATATATTCTATTCATATTTTTATGTTCGACACATCTTATCTTACTTTTACGCTTATTGATGAAGTTTGACGAAGTCTTTATGAGTATTTTATTGCAGAATAGATAATAAGTAGTTTAATGTATCTATATTTATATTGTAAAGTAATAAATTCGTTGTAGTTTGTTTATTTGTCTAAACGCGATAATTTCAGGTCAGGTTTGAAAAATATCTTTCAGAGTAAGATAGCCGCTTCATTTAAGAAGGCTGTGAAATTTACCGTTGCGCTATGACAAATAGGAGCAAAGCAGTAATAAAATGTTACAAAAAATGGGAGTACATGCGATCACTCTAAAGCTATTAAATCGATCAAAAAAATCCTTGAGAATATCATCTATCTATATATTATATACTAATATATAAAGCTGAAGAGTTTGTTTGTTTGAACGCGCTAATCTCAGAAACTACTGGTCCAAATTGAAAAATTATTTTTGTGTTGAAAAGACCATTCATCGAGGAAGGCTTTAGGCTATAAACTATCAGGCTGCGACTAAAAGGAGCGAAGATACAATGGAAAATGGGAAAAAAAACAGGGCAGGTATAAATCATAACTTACATATCTTCTACCCACGGGGACGAAGTCGCGGGCAACAGCTAGTAGACTATAAATATCAACCCAATAAGTACCAAAAAAACCAAGTGGGCGCAAGTTATCTACTCTTAAATAAAAAAGTTTCTTTATTGGTTCGCTCGAAGCACTGTCGTATAAGTTTTAGTAAGTATATTTACACTGAATTTCGGTGAAAAGAAAATATGACAGATTAATAATTCAAGGGTGGTTCAACGCACGCGTGACATTTCGGAACACCTGTCTGTTTCTCACGCGAATAAACGTAGAGTCACTATTTAATGAGGTTGAAAATCCGATTGAAATCCTTGAAATAATTTGGAAAATAATATAATTGTTTGGTTGAACGCCTACTACAACAAAATTATAGAACTTTTAGTACACAATGTTCAGTTAACCTTTCGGTCTTTATTCTTGTTAGTCTATAGTTAAATAGTAACGACTAGGTTATGATAACGTTGCGTGGGCAATCTATTATGTTAAGTTCTAAAACAGAATGTTCCACGCAAGTATGAATAATAAGTTGGTATTTCGTATAAATATAATTATTTTTCTGCCTACTCGAAATCATAAGACGTAATTCAAGCAATGATACCTGGTACTTCAAGGTTGAGTAGGGTATAGCCGGGATTGTTGATCGATGGGTGCAGGTGCCTCGATTTTAATACTATAGTTTTGCTTATTAATAGTATGCAATTTTACAAAACTGTAGAACATGTTTTCTTTTTTACTTTGTATACGCTCAAAGTAGCACTTGATTTTCTAAAATTATTTTACTACCAAGAAACATGAAGTGATGTCAAAAAAGTCCTACAATTATCCCGTAGTTTCACTGTACCATTTTAATTATAAAATCTGTTTATACCTAATCCAGGTAATTTAAGATGAAAATCGGGAAATAAGTAATTAAATTCGCATTATTATTTCAAAAGATTTCATCAAAAGTATTTCGCGAAAACGCCACCTAACAAGCGTACTTAATGATCAGGGATACCCTTCCGAGTTGGCGAAAACTCAAAAGACAAACGAATCAGGCCGAACAAAGAAATCGCTTTTCCTCCGTTTTCCTTAAATATTTCCGTCTATACATCGCGAGGAACATTACTTATATGTGTACTGGGTACAGTCAGTGACAAAAGCCGATAAGCAATCGCAGGATTTTTGAACTCAGAATAAAAAAGAAGAACATCAATTACTTTTTTGTTTCGTATTAATGGAATAGAATTTCAATGTTTGATGCTATTTTGTTTCCCAGTCCCATTAGTATATTGTGTTAAGAAACGTTGTGTTCTCATAGAGTTTTCAAAGACTTTTGTTGCTGACAGTACCTACCTATAACATTTAACGGCGTATGAATCAGATGATTTTCCTTTCGCCGGAATGTTGGGCATATGCGTTTTCGGTTCAAGAATGTTTGATTGGAATCGTTCTTATACCTCTATATACATATGAGTTGATAACGTAACGACGGTATTTTCTTATGGAATATTAAATCGTAACTAATCATAAAAAATGAGGTTTCAGGATTGGATTGTTGATCCTATGTTGAATAGTGTTTGGTACTTGCTCTTTAGTCGTGTTTCGTAATTAATGCTCAATTATTAAAAAGGTCATTAAAACGTGGTGCGTGATGAATAACAATGCACTGGCTAGACGCGGAGACGTTACATGAATCATGTTTGTTAGTAAGAGTTTGACCAGTAACTATTACCCCGAAGAGGTGGGTGTCCAGGAGGTTTTCCCACCACTAAAAAAAATGTACATGGTACAGTCAGCAATAAAAGTAGAAGAGCAAGATTTAAACCAATACATCCAGGGCTAGATGGATTAGTTTGCTTTTACAAAAAATATACTATTTGTGATACGCCAGCTTTTGTAATATTTGCAGCACCCAAATAAAAGATTATACTGTATTCTGGTTTAGTAAATCGAAACGTTCATCGACTTTCGCTATTGAATGTACATCCACAATATACAGTAGCATGAACATACATATTGCAATGCTTTGTTCTGGTAACATGCACGGTGAACGAAGCCCGCGTTAGTTTACAGGGGAAAGTTTAACGATAAAAGTCTATCGCTGGCCGTAAAGTTAGCGTTCATATCGGCCTGATAGCACACTCGAGTATATATACAGATAGTTCAACTCATTCGTGCGCGCGGCGCTATGTGTGCATGCGATTGACAGTTGTTTATAGTAGAAGCTTTAATCTGTGTGACAGCGGCACACAAATCAAAGCTGTGTTAGCACACAACGTCACTGTATATTTACCAGGGCTACCCACACATGACGCCGTGCGCAAGTATGAAGTGAATTGATTTCACCTAGGTACCTACAAAGGCGAGATTAACAAGTCTGAAAATAAATTATGTTGGATTTAATTGCAATCGTGTTCAGTGACCGCGATGATGATCTGATGAAACCACGGCCTATAAAAGAGACGTAAAGTTTTAACAAGTTTGGGTGACATTGTTTGGGTTCCATCTTGTAATTGTTTTTCCTACATTGCGTTTGGGGTGAATCTCTTGTTGAATTGCAGTGTAAGAGTTGAGTACTATTATTTGAATATGTTGATAGTCCTATTTCTTAAAACTTTTCTTAACTTTAAACAGTAGGACGTTCTGTTTTGTACGATTGTGAATGCCTACATAATCTTATTGGATTATCTGTACTGTCTGAAACACAGCTTTTGATAAGTCTTGATCAGATAGGGCCCTTCATTACTATTAGCTACCGATATTAGCATATAAGTAAATATAATCATGAGATATACCATACCTTACTTTTTATTCAGCTTTGTTAAATCATAAAAGATGACATTACTTTAGATTTTATTACCTTTTTTAATATTGCCCTATTTGTAACTTTTTTCCTACGTTTTTACTTCAATATTTTCAATTCATTTTACTGTGCTTAGATATCTCGTGGTGACTTAGCACCTCACACTACGGTCAGCAATTAGGTATTGTAATTTTGTCAAAAAAATATTTCGCTGCGTTATATGTTTTTTGTGTTTATAAAAAGCAAGTAGATTATAATTAAATCCGTTCACCATCCGAAATATTTAACAATACATGGAAACTATGTATAATTGGAAAACTGTGTTCTACTTGTGCTGTGATAATCTTCTTAATGATTATAAACACGTCGATCTTTTCTTTAGTTAATATTACTTCATTTTCCTGGATGGTCCAAAATTTGCGGCACGCTAAAAAAACACGACAAGATTTTATCGATTTTTTCAAAGCTATCATGGACAAGGATTCTCGCTTCTGGATTTGATAAACTGAGGATTTATTAATGAAACAGAAAGCACGTTAATCTCTGTCCAGCTCACGGATCTGGTAAATGGGCCTTGAAATTTTAGCTCCGAGTATTTTATTTTACGTAAAGACCTGGCAAAATAAAGATAATGGGTTTTATTTTAGTTGTTATACTGATTCATGAGGGCTTATGGTTAATTTCTTTAAAAGGTTTTATTTTGCTAAATAAAAGTTAAATGACTTGGAATTTATTGCAATTGGCGTGTTTTTAGTTTAAGTTTCATTTTTCTTTCACACTTCTGATTTGCACTCTTACTTAAAGTTATAATTTTCGTTCGTTGAAAGTACTAAAACATTTAATTCACTATGAGATATTACAAAACCAAAAAGCTTTATTACTCTCACGGGATCAAAATATTTTCAATAAAAACCATTAGCGTAAAAATTCGAACAAAAGAACGGCGCGTTGTTATCGCAGTTCCAATCAACATCATTTTACAAGACAGGTTTGAAACATGAATTTTAACAGGCGTTCAAAAAAGTTGCCGTAAAATGTTAATGAAACAGAATACTTTCGTCATTTTATTCGTTTGTCGGGCACTTGTCGTGCTTGACGGTCCGGAGTCTGACATTTCAATTATCGGCAGATGTTTCAGCCGTCTATCATGTCTGCCTGAACGACAGTAAGCGCCTTTTCACACGCTTCGGGAAACGGGTAGAGTGGTAGACGCCGGCTATCCGGCGTCAGGGTGTGGTACTTTGAAAGCTTTCCGACCGTACGAATCATTTTTCCATACGCTTGCCATCGGATAGCCGTCACTCTAGCCGTTTGCGGCAGTTTATATGAAGGCGCTGTTATCAATTGACATTGACACTTCTACATTTGATATATGCATGCTATAGAGATCATCAATCAAACTAGAACTCTGTCGCACACTACACAACACATGGTTAGAACAAGTGAATTAGATAGCTCCGCAAATTTTAAGCAGTACAAATATCTAGATTAGTAAAGCTCTCAAACACGATTAAAAAAATACATGTAATAATGTGTGACTTAAATGTTATATTCATACATGTTGACATCACTACGAAGAGATTGCTAAATATTAACGTCGTACGTGGTATATCTAAGCGTACTAAGCACCATTCGTTGTCCCACATTTGATGTATGCGGCTAATTTAATTCAAGCGACTATGCGGAACTATTCTCATATACAATATTGGACCACTTTAACCTGTAAGGAAAGGGGTCAATAGAAGCTGTTTCAACCAATGTTACATGGTTTGCGTAAGTACTCCTACATTGGCATCCGTTGCTACGTAAACTCAGATAATACCTGCTTACCAATTCCGCGTCAAGACTAATTAATAATGGAACGCTGTACAGGGTGTAAAAGCCTGTTTAATTAAATTTGCCTGCGTCGTATGTTTGAAAGGCGGACGATTAACGTTTTGGAAGCTGTGGTTGCGAAGATGATTTTCTGAGGCAATCATAGATCCGTTCAAAACTAATGCTTCTAGAGCAGTTATAAAGAGGTTTATAAGAAGATATTTTAACAACAATACATACAACCGACTTCCACTAGAAACTACGGAGCCGAACTTTATGATTATTTTTATGGGACCAAAAACAGCTTTTCATGTTAAATTGAAAAAGAAGCAATAATCCAGACTGAAGTTCTGAGGCTTGAAGCAAAAAAATAATACAGACAAATTGAAAACCTCCACCTATTTGAAGTCAGTTGTAAAAAATGCAATGGCTTCAATATACTTTGAAAAGGAACTTTATAGTTCAAATGGAAACCGATTAAATACCCAATAATTTAGGTATATCTTATTAAACAAGCATTTGCGAAGTACGTACATAATGTTTCTTACTCTGGTTCAAATATGATTTAGCAGATGAGGTGAGAACTCGATCGATAGCTTTCACAGCTGATAGCCTGAACGCGGCGGTAACGTGTGGCGAACCATCGTGCTTACGGCGAATCAATGATATATTCATAGCTAATATTCATTTGCTCAAAAGAGAAGATACCCAGTTTTACATACAGTGGTAATGTTATATGATCAATAGGTATTTACGTTTATACTGCATCTGCGTTACCAGTTTATCAATATGGGTGTTGAGTTGTATTAAAATGGTTGTTACTAGCTTTTGTATGGTTGCTCATACTGTTATTTATATTTTTCTTAGCTGCCAGTCCTCCATGGTTCTTAAAAAAAAATACCTCTTTCCTACTAAATATTTTACTTTTCAACATAGAACCTTTAACAATTATTTTAGGATGCCAATGTAAAAATAATAAAACATAATTCAATATTACTATAACTGACACCAAAGAGGTGGTATTTAAATAACTACCACTGTACCCTTCTCCAACAAACCTCAGACTTACAAAGCTATTCGCAATAAATCAAAACAAATTCCTCTCATACATTCAGAACATCTAATTAATTTCCATACCTGCAATCTCCTAAGAAGTTGATTGACGTTAAATTAATTACAATTATACAATTGTAGTAGATGGGGTAACAATAGATTTGAATACGTGGAGTATTGTAGAGCATCCAGCCTTGTGCGGAGACATCAGTCACAGTCAGTGTAAGCCTAAGATACCATCACGTGTAGACAGAACATACGTTAATGTAATTTGTCTTGCACAAATCGAACTGTCTGCCTGGAAAGGTAGAACACCTAGATGTAATCGATGTGTCGTTTAATCGATTTTCTGTTTCGATTTTGTATTTTTTAAAGGAAATTCATTGTTTTTTTTTTATTAATATGTAGAGATGGATCAAACGTAGATAGGCGTAATAAGGACGGAATTAGAATATAGATGGGAAAGTAGAGACCAACTTTTATTTGAAGTATTGATGCACTAAGTGTTAAACAAAACACGTTCCTGACATCAATCAACACGTTAAAAAGTACAACTTAACTTTGTATGGAATAAACCACTCTTAGAAAATACAAAAAGCTTTCTCTACGAGTCCAGAAGTGTGAAGAAAAGGGCTATTTATGAAAAAATTGCAAAATCTTATTAAATCGTCTAGGCAATTCTAAAATGCTATTATCTATAAGTGATAAAGCCAAGCTTTTTGAGGAAAGAACGAGATCGATCTAAACAGAGACGTTGAAAACGGGAAACGAATTGCAAAATGTTAAAATACACTACACTATATATATGTTGTGTTAACGTCCCCATATATAAAACAGTAAATTTAATGTTTTCAATAAAACCTATTAGTTTCTATAAAGCTTCCGCTATCAAATATTTATTGTTATCATTAAAAGTCCATAAACGTCAGCCGCAGAATATCGTATAACTCAGCTGAACACCACAACAATCGATCTTTCGTGGTATTGCTATTTAATATCTGTGAAGCTGTTGAACTATAACGGTATTAAAGTGGTATATCTATTAACTTTTACATAGAAAACGCAGCCTGGCGTTACGTACCAAAGTGAGAGTGTAAACGCTGATTGAATCACCTAAACGTATTGAAGTTGAAGTCTCGCCCATAACGTACCATGCGAAAGAAAGGAGATCAATGAAAAATTAAGTAGTTGTTACCGTTCATGTATAAACAAATCCTATTTTGTTGAAATGGCCTCGATCACGATTGTCTTTTCATTCAAAAGGCATAAACCTAGAAGGAATGTCATCTCATACATTCGAAGTTCTCTATTCGCGACTATGATAGCGCGATATAAAATTGACCAATGGTATTAAGCGTATTATGAAATTGAAACTCGATGTCAAATCATCGAGTTAGGTCATGTTTATCCTATCTCCACCAAAAGCTGACAACATTTTGTAAATGCGACATTATTACTTTCATGTTTCTCGATGAGGTCCTGCTACCACCTCTTTAAGTAATATTCTTGCAGTTATGAAAGTGTGACAGCGCACTACAAGTCGTAGAGCGTTGTCTCTGTCCTTTTTTAGTTTAAAATTCGCCATTTTCAAAATGGTTAAATGAGTACATTATATTTACTCCACTCCATTCTCAGGTAACAACACACTTTACTTACTCTCGTCACGTAATATCGTGTGGGGTCGATAAATATTTGCGTGAATTCATAATATTAGCTGGAAGGTTCAACGTAAATCAAAACATAACAGAGCGTGGGCAATTTCATGGAATTTCAGCGAAACATTAATGTGATGGCGGCTTTTCTATTCAATTCTGCAAGTAAACATTTGAAGGTAAAAGTCTTCACTTCATTTGCACGGACGGTAAGTCTTGGAAGTGTCTTGGGGGCACAGTTTATTTTTCTCCGCGAATGCGCCAAGGGCCTACCAACGTCTCTTAAAGTAAGACTGTAGCTATTGTAAAAAAGAGACGACGCTATACGTGTAATATGCCGTCTCATTTCCGCAGTTCAACACGCTTATTATAAGGAGGTTTTGGTAGGCCCCTAGAGGCAGTACTTTGTTTTTCTTGAACGTCCTTCCCTCGATTAGTCGTTTCGTTTTTATTCACAGACACGTGCAGAAACAGATGCTATCGATGTACTTCAACTGTTTGTTTACAGTCGCCATTGCTTCTTTGTTTTACTACGAATTTGTGTACTTACAATAAAAAGCTTTTAAGAGCGTTCCGAAGAATTGCTTATAGATTTCAAGAGGCTTTTACAATAATTACATTTGTATAAGTGTGACGAAATTAATAACTTCAATATTATTCTTTCGCAGTCTACGCTTTCACGTTTAATTGGTACAGAATTGTACTGCCCGGATAGCGGAGTGGTTAAGGACATCACAAAACCACTATGAGTATAGTGTCGTGAATCGGTTTTGACAAGCGTTAGTGTGATCCTCGTAGGTAAATTTACTTGTCTTGAGTCTGGGAGTCTTTTTGCATGTGACTTGAATGTTTGTGAAACTCTACGCAATAGATTGTGTCGGAGTATTTTTTTTTATTAGAAATAAATAAACAATTAAATTATTTAGCAAAGAGGTTGTAACACTTTAGTAGCTCATTAAAATTAAAAGTCGTCGGTAATCTAGAATTCTAGAACACGGAGAATTTAAAAGTGAGTTACTTATCCAGTTTGAACTAGTTTCTAAAAACGCTCATTAAGTAAGTGTGGCGAAGTGGGCAGTTTACAGCGTGGTGTAAACCGCATCAAACAGCCTTCGTCCACAAGTTTTATTACACAAGTTTTACTGCGCACCACGCCGCTGAACTCACTCAGAATATTCTTTAATGGACAACTGGTGACAAGTTCATCATTGATGTTCGTGTCGACTTTATAGCCTTTTAGTAATATAATATCATTTGTTTCGGTTTTTTTTTAATCAAAGATTATCGATGATCGCCCATGTGATCGAGACTTTCAGCTAAAACACAGCGTTTGTCACGATATTAGCGATTATTCATATTTAAGACATAAATAAATATCTGACTATAAGAGCAGTTATAAAATGATTCTTTGATACTTAAGGTTCTTTATATAATTTTTTATTTTTATTTATTTAATCATTAACAATTTACATTGTATTTGACATTTAATGAGATGAGATAGGATACAAAAACAAAACATGCAGAAGAATTAAAAACAAAATGAATACATTCATAGTTAGGTATAGATTAACAATAATAACAACAACACAACATCCAAAGAATTATTCCAGCTAAAAACATACATAAGATAATAAGTAATAACATTCCACACAATAACAGTTTCAACAATTATAACATTATTTTTTTCATAACAAAATATCATTCCCTTTTCTAAAGTTCATCAATTGAACACAAACATTTTTCCAACGGGAAATTCTTAAGTTTTCTTTTAAATGAAACTGTGTAAAAGGCACATTTCAATTCCTCAGGTAGCCTATTAAACTTGTACTGATTGGTATTGAGCACAATGTTTAGCAATTTGAAAGTGTGGGATTATTTTGTATTACTCTTAAACCAAACCCACTGCCTTCACAATCTAATATATTTCACATTGTACATTTTCATCTAAATATCATCGGTAAAGAAAATAATAACCAAAAATATTCCCAGTACCTAACATCAATACTATGTGCTACAAACTTAATTTAGTAAATTACGTTATCTCGGCGCGTCAGGCGTTCGAAACGTTTTGTCAATAATCGTTTGCATCATTAGCGACTGTGTTCTTTATTCAAAACGGTTCGCTTCAAAGAAAATAGCCTCAGAAATACTGGCCATTGCCATCGACTCACAATGGAATCTTTTTAATATCGATATAAGGGTATTTTTAAAATGCCATTAAAGAGATTCGATGTCAAAAGATATTAAATGTTTGGGACACGTGTATGTCTTCCAATATTAAAATGCACGAGTATTTATTCATATTGCGTGTATTTACAAGGCTGTAATTTTTTGAACGCTTATTTTTCTTTTATTTCAATTCAAAAGATAATGTGTCTGGCTTTTGTGTATACGAAATATGTATACTTTATTCAAGTTTCAGTATCAGTTTCAGTAAAATAAAATATTTTTTCAATTAAGAGTTTTAAGTCTTCGTCAATGGAAATCAATTTAATTAAGAGTTAAACCGGGCCAATTCATAAAAAATACTAACAAAAAGTTATCGAATGACTTTATATGTATAATATGTATGCCATGTACGTACACTTGTTTTCTCTAGGAGTTGCCAAAGGCGGGTAGCGGCTTATCCCGATACTCCCCATTTAATTGATTTATGAATTGCCGGCACGTACCGCTTGGCGAGGTCGACCCGCACCGACTCACCGCTAGCTAGCACTAGTACTTATCGGAACACATAATTACACCTCTCTGGCATTAACTTATAATCAGACGGTTATTCACAAAGTACATTCGCTTTGTCTGCTCAATAGAGAACAATTAGGATTCCTCTTCCACCCTTCCCAGTTTCCACACCCTACACGGCGGCGGGAAAGGGACTTTTTCTTTTTATTGTCCGTTAATTGCTCTGATTGGTGCGACGGAACGAAATAAAGCCGCATTCGTGGGGATTTGTAGGCTCGCTCGCGTTCAAACGTAGCATCCTCTAATTTAGACTTGATTATAAAACGACTACGAGCTCTGGCTGTTTGTATTTTCTGTTTTATTTAGTTTTTATTTTTTTTGAACATCGTAACTGAGACAGAAATGAACAGAAAAGTTATTTCGCTTTAATCGAATTCCGAATTAGGTATTTATTGCTTGATTTCAAAATGAACAGGATGAAAGATGAAACCTTTAAATGTTAAAGGTTATTTATAATTCAATTTGAATAATATACTTTAAGGTAAACAAGGGAATATCGAAAAACCTTAACTCAATTCCAGCTGTTAAAAATTGAACAAACAAAATTCGGAGGCAATCAATTATTTATACGGAGTTTAAAACTGTAACACCTCTCCATTATGTAATGGGGAAAGCGGAAGGGATAAATTCCATCCATATGTATCAGGGTTTTCTTCTAATTTATCAAGTCGATCATTCATCAAGTGACCGCACGGACACTAAACTAATTAACAGTATTGCGAGACGAGAATCTTCTCACTTCACTCGGAATTAATCGTTTAGGGAGCGTCCCTCATCGCATTGCGGAGGAGACAAGAACAACTACAAGAACTGTAATCCATTGTGCTTTGGACTGGATAAGGAACAGGGCTGTGACAAGCTCAAGAGTTATTTCGATCTCGGCGTTAGTTCATTGCAAGTGTAATGGCACACGTGTGCTCGGCTTCCAGGCTACCACACACTCATAATTCAGTTTAGTGCTGACGTAATATCCATGTATGTACTCGTAAGCTACAACGATGAATTTATTACTCAGGTCGATTCGGTATATCCGTCAGCCTAGAGTTATAAACTCTTGAGCAGTAAACGTTATAGATAGAGATAACTGGATTGAAAGCAATCGTTGAGTATTAAAGGATTTATGTCCGATGTGAGTTTTATCGAAAATCCGAGGATTAGGAAGCGTTAAATATGTTACGGAGACGTATTGCTGGATAAAATACTCGATATTAGGCTATGAGTTTCTCAATATGACACATTAATAACATTTTACGTATGTAGCACGAACAAGTTTCTCTTAATTACATGCCCGTAAAGTTTCGGTGAAAATTTTTGGTAATTGTGATTCGAATCAGTCTATTGTTCCTAGCAAGGAAGATAACTTTTAAGAAAGTTTAGAAAAAAGAACGCTCGTCAATTGAATACCTTACAGTATAGACTGCCAATACAATAGAGATAAAATGTCTACAATTAAAAAATCTTTTTGCCTTCGTATTCTAAACTCCTTAGTTTCAGTGAACATATTTTAATAGTATCGTAGACCGCACTAAGAGGGTATACGGTTCGCGTTCCTAGTACAAATATTCCGCGAAATGTTTCAGTGTTTGAAGGTAAAGCTATAAAACGGGACTCCGCAGCCTGAATGGCTGTCACCTGGGATATGATAGCAAGAGTAACGACACTCTATTCTTTATATTTGAACGAAGAATATAAACTACAGGTGGCGCTAATGATGGCTGACTAGCTAGTTGCATAGACAAATGTAGATTGCATAAAAAGTTATGATCAAGTTATCGGGCAGCGGTTTTATGTATCCTGCAAAGGCAATAGCAAAATATGAATAATTATTGCTGTTGAATTAGTTTGTGGTACCACGCGTCGCCCGATAACGTTATACAAAGAGATAAGAGTCAATGTATAATTTTCACTTGCATTTATTTTTGGTTGGCTTTTGCGAAATTCCAACAAATAACATTTTCAGATTTTTTGGTTAGAATGTAGTAAATAGGTATTTTAATATGAATCAGTTGATAAAGGTGTACTAATTCTTTGTGTAAGTATAGTATGGTAGTATCGTGTTAGACTGAGAAATTTTATGAAATATTTTTATATTCAGTCAATTAGTAAAATACAGTGAAATTTACTCTTTCATTTACGTTTTATTACTTCTATTCGGTAACTCTTATTACGAAAAGCGAGTCAGTTTTAGTTTAATTTAATTCATAAAAGTATTGTTTAATAACTTTGCAGCCATCATTTTATGAGTTCAAATCAAAATCAAAATCAAAATCAAAATTCATTTATTCAAATTAGGCTACTAAGTAGCACTTTTTGAAGGTCATTTACATTGGACAGCACCCAGTTTCGCCCACCCTACACCGCTTCCTAAGTGCTTTTGCTGTGAGAGAAGAAACGGCGCAACAAACTCCCCAGCAGCACGCTGTCATTCCGTTTACAAAAAATATTATAATTGTACAGAACAATAACAAAAATAAGTGTGCAGGTGCCATGCCAAACAAACAAAAGTTTGAGGTCGCTGTATATAAACCTATACGAAATTAAACTTTAAGTACTAAGGCCAAGGTCAGCAGACCGACCAGCCACCGCAAGCAGCACCCGTTCACGAGTATGACGCAAGGGTCAGCCATCACCTCCCTCGCCATATTAGAGGGAAGGAGGTGACCCGACCCAAGACGCCACCGCAGGCAGTGACGACTTAGGGAGCATGACGTATCTGCTGCCGGCTAATAAAATAAAATAAGACTGAAAGAAATACCCCAAACGTTGATTTACCTGGCATAGCCCTAAACACGGAGGCGGCATAAATTGCTACGTCATTCAATTTTATAATTAATAAATTATACATGTCAAAATTTATAATAAATAATATATACGTGCATGCGTATAATTATACTAAAAATAAAACAAAATAGGTAACACAATGTTACACACATAGAGTATGTCTATCAAATTACACAAATACACGTCAAACATTAATCCACACTAAACCGTCCTGTGCAAATCACGGCGACCAACTATTTTTATCATTTAAATAATCATTGATTGTATAGTAAGCCTTCTTGCACAGTTTATCTTTAACCGTTGTTTTAAATGAGTTAAAAGGCAATTCCAATAAAGTGAGAGGCAGTTTATTGTAGAGGCGAACACCAAGTCCCACAAATGAATTGTGTACCCTGTGTAACCGGTGCGATGTACCAATTAACTTATGTTTATTTCGTGTATTTATACTATGAATATCACTATTTTTGGAGTATAAGTGAAGGTTTTTTCGTATCAGTAGTATATTATCTAAAATAAATTGGGATGCTACCGTTAAAATGCCTATCTCTTTAAACCGCTCCCTAAGAGAAACTCTAGAGCCTAGTTGGTAAATGGATCTGACAGCTCGCTTTTGTAAGACGAATATCGATTCGATATCTGCTGCCCTACCCCACAAAAGTATGCCATAGGACATAACGCTGTGGAAATAGCTAAAATAAACAAGACGAGCTGTGTCCACGTCAGTAATCTGCCTAACTTTTCTAACCGCATAAGCCGCAGAGCTGAGTTTATTTGCTAGGTATGCAATATGCGCCGTCCATTTTAATTTTGCATCAACTGTAACGCCGAGAAAAACCGTTGACTCTACAGTCTCTAGTACTTCATTATTTATAACAATATTTGGCCCAAGATTCTTAACATTAGGCATCGCAAATTTAATACATTTGGTTTTTTTGGCATTCAAAACTAAATTATTAACTGAAAACCAATGTGTGACCCGAGTAAGTGCACTATTTACTTCGTTAAAGTCATTTCTGTTTCTGTTAACTTTAAATATTAAGGAAGTATCGTCTGCAAAGAGCACAACGTCACATATGCCTTAAATAACAAAATAAAGAACCTAGTAATACTAATAGCAGAAACTCGTATCGTACTCGTAAACTCAAATACCTAAGAAACCCAATACAGTGAATGAATTATATCTAGATACTCACGAAGGCTCTACGTACCCAAATTGATTAATTTATTTTAGTTGAAAAAGTTGGTGAGACGGTGTAGACTACTATCTGTGCTATACCGACAAGGGAGTTGGATTTACGGCCGGGATGCAATGAGCCGACCATTCAGAGTGGCATGGCCGGGCCTTCATTTTGCATGATATTAAACTGGAAAAATAAAAAAGTTGATATAAAGGGAAACTTGGACGGGAATTATCATGAAAAGCGGAGGTGCTGCGATGCCCAGGTAACTTCGAACGATGTTTTTTAGTTTACTTTGTCGGTGTAATTTTTTGGTACATATTTTATACGGAACCATTTAGTAGTGTTTTATGTTGCGCAGAATGAAGTAAAAAGTTTCTGTAATACTTTCGGTGGGCAAAGTAAGAACTACCAGTAGGTACCTACATACATACCTACGTAGGGTAGTATTTATGGGTCAGATAGTTAATCTTTTCCTTTCCTCCTGCGCTTCGTAATTGCTGGTTTATTGCCAAGGTTTAAGACTGGGCAAGCGTGAGACCTTGACAACTATCTTGTCTGTGTTCATTCATATGTATATAGTCCTATAATACTATTGCATCTACTTGTGTATGTCATTGGAGACCTCCTAAACGGCTGTACCGATTTAAATGAATTATTCAGTATGCATTTGAGTGGATGGTTTACATTCACAATTCAGCCAGAACGAAGTTCACTGGATCTGATAGTGTTTTTAAACATCCATAGCTAAGAATCCCCAGATCCTCCAAATTTGTGCCGCAGATAGGTTATTTCCAATGAAATTAATTGCACATACCTATTCATATTGCATAAACAAGAATAACTAATCCTATATCGTCTTTATCTTTTTTTTAATATAAAGTTTGGTTATTTCAAGATTTCAGAAATTAGAAAAATATGATACAAACTTTATAATAAAATCAAAACAAATGAGTTTTCGTTATTCTTAGTAAAGACCTAATACATATATTTTCACGCTTGTCCTAGTGGTTCCATTAGTTGTATAAACAAGTAAGTGGGACTGTCCGTGCCCTAGAATTAATCAGCTTCTGAGAGACCAGTCTGTTTTATGCATCTTCTCAATCGACCACCAAGAAATGGTTCCATTAAGACATTTATACTTTTATCAACAAATTGATATAAACAGACATTCAATATTGTGTAAATACTCTAATGATTTATTGATTAACTCAAATTTGTTGTTAAAATTTTTGGGTCTCCTGACATTATAATTTTGACTATATTGAAAATGAAAATGAAAATGAAAAAATGTTTTATTTTCAAAAAACAAGTTGTCTTAACGGCTATCGATTGGAGCCTCCCTTTAAGCAAAAAGCCTGTATTGGGAAACTCCGCTCTTTCATATATGTAGTTAGAACACAAACTTGTTATAAGGGTTATAATAGTAAAGGTTATACAGGTTTAACAACTAGAAATAATTAAAAATAATTAAAAAAGAGTTTATATAAAATTTGTGATAGTTGGAGTTTACTAGTGTGAGAAGCTGTGTGAGAGAAGGGGTGTATTTGTGTGTGTGTGATAGGGTGTGTGTGATAGGGTGTGTGTGATAGAATGTAAGGATGAGTCTATGACAGAGTAGCATGTGACCATGAGTGAGGCAGTGTGGGTGTCTGTGTGTGAGAGAGAAGATGAGTGAGGTGGGTGGGTGCTTGTGCGTGTGTGCATGTGTGTAATTATTATGTTATTGAAGCAGGGCCTCAACCTCATCGTATGTAAGTGGTTTAACCCAATCTTTCACTATTTTTTTACATTCATATAGTGGCTTGCTATATATGTAGCTATCCTTATTTATTTTATTATATAATTTTACGGATCGTTTATTATATTGAATGCTGGCAAATTTAGTTTTTACTCGGGGAATTTCAACTATCTTATCTTTTCTTCTTTTCAAAATTGAGTCAGGAACATACGGTAGGGCTTTGTGTTTCTTCAAAATGATTTTTAGTATGTACAACTTTCTAACTGAAAGTAAATTACTTTTTTAATACATAGCGTGTGTAGGATGCCTTCTGTTCATGAAATACATTGTTTTTATTAGACTACGTTGACTTCTTTCGAGGTCAATAAATTTAGTTTTAGCTGCACCTCCCCAGATGGGAATGCAATATTCCAGAACAGACTGCACCAAAGCCACGTATATTTCATTGAGCACATTTCTAGGTGTTTTCGTGTCAGTGGGTAATGCTTTTGGCACAATATGTCTGAGGTTCTTAAAAATCCAGCTGAGCTTTCTGATTCTGGTCGAAACTTGGTCAAGGTGTGGGTACCAGGAAAGTGTCTGATCAATAATGATACCTAAGTATTTGCATTGTGACACTTTCTCTAGTGTTGGACACAGACAATTATCTAGGTCATCACATGTGTGAACTTTTATGTTGAAGTCTGAGTTTGGATGGGTACGATTAGAAATACTAAAACATATGTATTTCGTCTTAGATGAGTTTAATGTAAGTAAGTTAGCTTTAAGCCACCTAGCCACTTGAGCCATACCAGTTTCAGCTGAACGTGCAACCTCATGCCAAGAATTGCCAGTGAAAATGATGGCAGTATCATCGTATATTATCTTCGGTTATTTTGCTACATGTATTTATATGACGTACTTACCCAGTATTTTTTTCAACAACTCTCAAGGCGGCGCGCATTCAGACTCAGCACAAGCATCTGTAGGTCACACAAATTCTCCTTTGCGGGGATCAAACCCGCGGTTCGTCGTGCAGTGGCTTTACGCCATTCAGGTATCCGTGCAAGAGAAAAAAAACCTTGACATCGTTACTGTTTTAAACGAAAAAAACGTTTCTTCAAATCCTTTCCAATCAGACTATAATAATACAGAGACGTAAAAGTCAAACTTATAACAACCCTTTGTTTCAAAAGAAAACATTTCGTTTCTTAATAAAACTTTTAGCAGTAAAATTTGCGACGCCCTACTTCTTTGATTTAAGTATATTTTGAAACAAAGAAACTATCAGAATAATATCGTGACTGGTACAAATAAATCCGTTAACTCACGGAGTTCATTTGCGGGAGTGTTCTTCCGAACTAATTCCTTCAGAACTACGAACAACTGTATTGGATTAATAGTTATAACACGGAGGTTTAGTTCGCAACTGATGACGTCACTTGGTACCTTTAGTGACTACTATTCAACTTCATTATGTAGGAATACGGTATTTTCGTAAAAGTAGGAGTTTTGATATGAACTTATGATAGATTTATAACGATGCCAGGTCATTTAGTACTTACATTTTGAGTGGGTATAGCATTCATTTACTTTTCGATAGCTTTTGTGCTAGATGCTCGGCAAGGAGGTATTAACTGACTGCGTTTCGTTATAAATCGTCCATGTATTGATACTTTTAAAAGGGTTAACAGATACTTACAGCCTGCTGACAGACAGACCAACAGACAGCGTGGCCTCAGTAGTAGCCTAAATCCGACAAATAAGTTTAATCTTAAGGAATAAGCTCATAATTTGGCAAATTCTCCACTAATTTGAAGATAGCGATCATGTCTGGGACACGAGTCGAGTAGATCACAGTGATTTACTGCACTTCCTACAGTTAACGAGGGAAACTTTTTGCGCGTTCCCTACACGGAATAAATTAGCTAAATTGTACCGTCGCCTGATCCGGTTTTTAGCCCTTGTAACTATTCTACATAACTTCATATTAGTTTTGATGATATTAGTGCGAAATTGAGTTGCGTACAAAAGTATTATTGATGGGAATATCAAAAAATGTGAGTAATGTCATAATTTGGCGAATACTCAGGATGTGTTAGCTAAGAACCATTGCAAAAAAGCAAATGCATATAAACAATGTAACATACGCTATACCTGTACATTGGAATTCTGTCGTTTTACGTCATCGTTGTGTTCCAGATTGAAACCGTTAGGAAAACGTCACTTGAAACTCTCGCTACGTCAGAAAACGCAAAGAGCTTAACAAACTCAGAGCGCTCGATTCGTCACTCACTAAAAATAACGAACCTTTTCTAAACCAGTGATAAATTTGTAGTATGACTATTGGATAGCTATGTCAAAGGTCGTAGGTTCGATTTCCGGCAAATTCGGTAACGTTATTAGAAAGTAATTATAATCTGCTAAAACGGCAAAGGACGGAAGTCGGATAAAAGACTGTTCTGGTGCAACTTGGAGGAAGCCTATGCCTAGCGGTGGACCGCGATAGACTAAAATTTAAGACGGCAAAGAAAGACATAGTAGGAAAAAAGTCGGCATATTTTTTCAAGGATGTGTAAAGTCACGTTACAGACCTACAGTTTGAGCCATGGAACCAGGTTCTACATCAACCATACGATGCAAAGAATCTAACAAAAAGAAAATCAAGCATAATAAAATTCCCAAGCCAGTATTGGCACTGACGTAAACGAGCTCGGTTCATGGAATCAGACACGTTTAATCGCTCAACTATCAAAAGCTTGTCCAGGTCAGTAACTCCGAGTTGTGAATTGAAGACGTTCGAACAGAAATCGAGGGTAAAAGCGGCACTAGAGAGGTCGAGATGGCGGACAAACTAGTTGACCTAATACTGAACAGATGAGCGGCTGAACGAGTGAACGACCGAACGATGATAATTTTACGTTCATTTTACATGTGAAGTTTTCCTTTTCGTTGAACGAGACCTATATTTTTTCAGCTCAGTTAGTTTATGAACAGTTTTATTTAAAAATCGTTTGTTAGTAACCTGTTCGTGACGTAATGTCGTGGAAGCCTTGCTTTTCATTGTACAAATCTGCTCCTCAGATTACAGATTCCTATAACAATGCTACTTTGTCTTTATTGTATGTACTTTTTAAATTGTGCTAAGATACGTCTGTACAACGGTCAATAATGAAATCGAAAATCTAGTTTATCAATGTTTTACCTGTAGGGTAGAGGCCTGTGCCCAGCATTGGGAAATTTGTAAGATTGTGTATCTAATTTTAAGTATTACTAATGTTAAGAGTAAATTCAATACTTTTGTTAATTATTGAGATATTATTAGTCCGAAAAAATCAGAACAAACAACAAAGGGTTGCAAAACCGTCAGTGTTGCGAGTCCGATTTAAACTTTATTGCCATTCTACTACTTTTAAAGTCACCTACAGTTCTTAAGAAAACGCCTTTATTCAATTGAGACGGTACACATAAACACAATAAAACCTTAAACTTTAACCCAACGTACGTAGCTACTTCACAAGAATACGGCAGCTATAAACTTGTATGAATATAATCATTAATTCAAGTCTCCGCTACAGTCGGCACAACTGAAGCTTGCCAATACAATTTGTAAGTCGCGTCAGGTGCTAAAAACTCCTGACTACCGGACCGAAACGTACTAGACAGTAAATCTGGATAAATTCAATCGGAACAAGTTTCCTTTGCAGTCAGCTTCGGCTAACTTTTATGCTTGGATTTGTATCTACTGCGTAATTAATACTAAAGTACTGTAATTATGACTGTAACTCAGTTAAGGAGTATTTGCTCCCTACAAGTTGTTAATTGAGTTCTGAGATGGTTTGCCAAGCTTTAGCTTGCCTAATATAAATATGATAAATGGGAAACGAAATACATTTACTGAGGATAATAAGTTTAGCTTTTAGCTTTATGTAACAAATCTAATGACTAAATATAATTTAAGACCTCTTTGTTTCTGATTTTAGGAATAATTCGTTTTTAAAATGGATTTTTGTGAATAGTACGTTTTGTTAGGATATGGTAATGAAAGCCGGTCGTTTGTATTAGAACACTATTTATGGTTTGTCAAAAGTGTTTCATATCGAACGTGTAGGTGCATTTTACGATTCTTAAAAGACTGAAATGTGTAATTATGGGAACTTTTAAATACTCTCTTTACTATATAAAGTTATTTTCGTAGAATTTATTATGAGACTTACTCTACAGGGCAGCGTCTTAAACTTATTCTTTTACGGACATCAACATTAAGAACGCCTAGTAAATTTATGCGAGCAATTAGTTTGCTTTTATTAACAACAGGCGTTCTTCATCATCATTATTTTCTAGCTAAATTCAGATCATACCTTCAGTCTACTTAACTTAACCCCTTTTGTATCTTCATTTTATAAGACATGTCATAGGACTTGAAATTTTTCGTCAAGAGTCATTCAGCAAAACAAAATTTGCGTCCGAAATATCGCCATCATGTTGGGTGATATTTCGTAAATTATTTAAACGTTTATTTACTTTGGTTGGTTTAATATATTCGGTAAACATTATGAAACAGTAATGGTATAGCAAGATTATTAATTTTTATTAACTGTGTATTTTACAAATATCCCTTTGCTGCAATTTTTGATTAGTTTAATCAGTATGTAGGTGTTGTCTATACGTATACTGATTTTTATTTTTGAATAACACCTACATTTGTCTCAAGAATCAAAGAAGCTACAAACTCGAACTTACAAAGCATCTTAGCTACTTCGTCAAACGGGACAAGTTCTACATTGTTCCCTAGTCACCATTAATAGCACCTACTACGGACGGAAAAGAAAAGGCCTATTGTTTAGCCGGGGCGACGCAAAAAGACCCACATTCTACTATCATAAAAAGTTATACAAAATGTTCTTTCAATGTTTTATTTTTTATGATGTTCATCTTCGTTTTGGTATTGTACATCGTAATACATTTCTTAGGGAACATGTGCCTTCGAACCGTGTCATTTTTCTCATTTCTTTCGCGTTCACCTTGGATTGTATAAGCACAGGGGATCGAATATTTATAACTGTGACACACTCTTTTATACCTTAGACTAAAATATAGATATTTAATGATACACCTAACCGGTCTTTCTATTCCTAAATTTTGTTAACAAAGCAATCTGCAATAATGAAAATGACCCGTTATTTATTCCAGCGGAGATTACGTAGGAAAAATAAAGAAACGTAAACAAATAATTATAATTGTAATTAACGTCATGTGGAGGAAATATAAGTGTTATTTTCCCCTGCTAACGCAGAAATAAATGAGCCATTCTTTTTTGTATGACAAAGGGTAACCTTTTCGTTGGTTCCGCGATAATATTACGAGGATATGATGGGGTTTAGAAGAAAATCCTGCAAACAACAATAAAAAAAACTCACTAAGGTAGAGATAACTCATCTTTGCGCGCGAGGCTATGTGTGCGTATGAGACACAGCGATTGTATATTAGGGATGTTTTAATTTGTGTGACAATGACACGCAATCGAAAGCTGTATAAGTACACAATGTCACGGTACATTTACAGGATTTTTCCACACATGCCTCAGCGCGAAAAGATGAGTTAAATCTATACCTCTGTACAAGTACTAACAACATAGCAAGCAATAAGCTTTGAAGCATTTCTAATCGTCGAAATAAATTCTACATCGGGAGAAGGTACGGAACGAGGCCGTTTGAAATACGAACCTAAGAATGCCTTCTTTTTTTCATTCGCCAACGTCACAAGGAACGATAGCTAAAGCTTTATTCGTCACTCATTTCTTTGAAACTCTGATAGCTACCACAAAGGCACAGATAAAAATCGGCAGCCAGTTATCGGAATGAAGGCGTGCGATCTTTTGTACCCTCAAAAAGGATTTGTAAAGCCATCGAGGCGTATTGCACCTATAGACGGTTAGGTAATTCTATCGGCTTATTTCTTATGTTAGAAAATTGTTTAGTACTTTCGATATTTTCTTGACTGTAAATACATTTGGGTAATGGCCAAAAGCTTGTGTTTTATTGCAATATTTATAGGCGCTTAAAAACAGTTAAGTCTTTAGGTTGTCGCAGATGGCCTACTATGAGCGCAGATGGTTTTAAGCCGTAGTTAAAAAGCAGTAAGTAATCCGAGTACCCTATAGGCTGGACTTTCACGAATCATGACGAAGTTAAAACATTACAAAAACATTTATTTCTTTGTGAAGGACCTAGACAATGCTTGCCTAACCCATTAAATTTGAAAATCGTTAGTGTTGGTGAACAAAACTCTTATGTATGAAAATGACAGTTTTAAGTCTCGTGATCAATTGATACGAACTGTCATTACTTATACAACTAAGCGTGGTTATTGATTGTGGAAGTGTTATTTTGCTAGAGGGTCAGTTTTTTGTTTATGGTCGTAAAAAGTAAGTACATTATCTGTGTCGGACAATAACTCAATCATAGTTAGAACAGCGGCGTAATACTATTAACTTTTTTGCTTACCAGGGTAGACGTCCCTACCCCAAGCTGTCACTCTCTCGACGTTTTGACAACTACAAATAGACGGGGGTTTTATCTTGGTTAGAAAAACGCTAAACAACGATACGATTTTGAGTTACATAACATTTTTGTATGGACGTGAAATAAACCTAATCACGTGTTTAATAAGGATTACTATAGTAAATCTTTTGATAAATGAATCAAAACAATTTACATAAAATAAGATAAAGTTAAAATCGAATAAACCAATGAGTACAAATAATACCAGTCTACATAAGGACCGCTAGGTTTTAAAATATTCGGAATCCAGGCTTCATCACGTTGTTTTCCTTCACCGTATATTGGTGGTATCTTAGAATAATCAAAAAAATGTATATAACTTTGAAAAAATCACATTTATACTTCGCCTGTGTGTTGGGATCGAACCTGCACCTCGTGCACACAAGTCCATGCACAGAACCGCAACAACACACAACACTGTTAACTATAAAAGTTTAAACACTGTAGACTGTTCTAGGGTAGAATATCTTTACCGCAAAACGCTAAACAGATCACAAATTTCCATGCATGTGTTCGTGTTTCATTTAACCCGACGCTTCATAATGTTACTTATTACACGTGTCTACTGTTTGTTCAGACGATAAACACAAGAAAAGTGCTTTTACTATTTTTCTAGCGGATTCTCAGTTGTTTTTGCTGCAAAAGAAAGGTAGAATTAGGACCCGAAGGGGTGTGGGACGATGGCTGTAAATCCCAAAGGGTCTACTTTAGCGAGCGTCTTTAGCTGTACCTACTCGCACTCGCAGATGAATTTAGAGACTTCAATTTTGCCTTTCACGCAGAACGAAGGATAAATCCTTGGCTATGTAAAGCAAAGCTTCTGTTTATTATTTTCTTTAATTGGTTGGAATTGTACTGTTTAGCTCTTGTTTTTGTCTTATTTGTGGAGTCTGTTTGTTTTGTGCACTTTTGTATGGGACTTATATTCCTTGGAGCAGGATTCGTTTTTTCGGCTATTTATATGAAAAAATCATACTCGTAGATTGATTGGTTACGAAGATATTTAGATGGAAAATATCTTGCACTAGTACTTGATGAGTTCAAATCAAGTGTTCGTTCTTGACCTATATCAATGTATAGCAATATATATTGCTATATTTGAGGTAAAAATGTTAATGAGGTATGCGTTACATTTATGAATACTACTCATGCTAAAATTTTAAATATTTTTTTCGGGCTGAACTTATCCAATCCTGTTTTATCAATAATGTAAATCAAATAGATCGTCTGTTATTTTTGCATTTACTCTGCTTCTAACACGGAAGGCACAGTCCCTGTGACGGTATTCATTATTTTAATACAAACATAATAATAACTTTATGAAGCAGCACAAAATTTATACGTAACTTTCGTGTTTGTACATTCGTAACGGAGCCGTATTCGAGTTTCAGTTATAATAAACTAATTTCTTGTCAACTTGTTTTCGCATACTTAAGGAACTGGAAGAAAATTGTTTGTGTACGTAATTACCCTTGCGCATTGTTGCCTGATCTGAGAAATGGAAACGGGTTTCCCGTTTCCGAAATGAAACGAACTGGGGGCCTACTACCGACTCTCAACACAATTTGTGGAAGAGAGATGCTGCTCTACATCATATAGAGTGCTGTCCCGGTTCCACGCCTGCGTAGAAGTAATGTAAATGTGATAGGCTCCCTATTCTACTGAATTTTGGTAGAGTACCGGTGTTTGTAACTTTATGGCAGGTTTGTTCATTATATTGATACAACTCGTGATTTTATAATGTTCCTCAGTTTGTGGTCTTAAGATGACAGAGTTAAGACTTTAAAGTTTAAAATTCCTTGTCTGTGGGGACAAGGCCTATGTCTTGTGGTAAAAATATTGCAAAAAAATAAAAACCAGACTTAAAACAATATCAATAAGGCTCATATTTAAAAATACTATGCAGTTTGGAATGCAATTTTCAAAAACGACTAAAATCTCATTTCCCTAAGAGATACAGCAAATTTAATACTATCGTCCGGAATATGGTATAAAAGTGTCTTAGTGCTTCATAGAATATTAAATTCTTAAATACGTTGCTACACATGGCAGATATAAAGAGAATGTAAAACTAATATCGAATAAGTAAGTGCCGTGGATATTAAGTTTCTCATTTTCTTCCGGCGTGCGCTCTGCACACTGCTAGTAAGTTATCCTTAACCTCTTTAAACATAATCCCTAAGGCTTTAGATCGTTGGCTCGAGGATTTAATATGTTTTTGCTTTCGGAAAAACTGTTTGGACTCAAACACATCCATCTAGATATATACTCGGAGACAGTTAGATAAACGATCCGAGTGGCGCAGTGGCGTGTTTTTCGATTGTGTTTCGTTTTTAAGCTTATTCGACAAGTTCGGTTACCGATTAGACGTCATACGTTCTTTTGTGTTCATTTTTTCGTGATGTTAATGTGAATTGCTACATTACGAGTTGAGAATCTTATAAATTAAGTAATTATTGTTGCAGTTTTATGTGCAGTTCGGCCAGCCGCTTCAATCGTTTTTGTTTCAGTTTTATTTCAAATCAAAAATGCTATTTGTTTAATAGAACAGCAACGAAACGCATAGAGCAGCTACAAAGAAGGAAAAAAATCCTGGAAAAATAAAACTGATCCCTCGCACGGTCCGATTCTAGTGAATTGCTATTCGATCAAAAGTGTAACGTCGTCACAGCTGAATACCGTCTGTTAGGAGACATCGTTGGTTTATTCCGTGGATTCATCCTTACCGTTGCCGGTGCGATTCCGGTTTCGGGACGGTCACGGACAGCTCAATGCGGCGATGCCGGCCGGCTGCTGTTGCGGTCACTGTTTGTCTTTATAAATGTTACATGATATTGTTTGCATTTGTATCGGGCGCGCGGTCGACGACCCTGATATCCGTTTAATATGATAATCCGCATGCAAACAAGCGGCGGATTGCCCGGCTAAATTATTTATGCACCCCGGCCTGCGGGTGATGGCTTCACTTGTTGGCGACGACTCGGATTTTATTGAACCCCCGAGCTTTGGGTGGACAGGTGAGACCGACCGTAACAATCTTTTTTCACAAGTAATTCCGAACATAAATTATTTACGAGTTCACCGAACAAACGCTGAAGCTTGTATGCGTAGCATTGCGTACAAGCGCACGCCACTGAACGTCCCTTACGCTTGAATAAATGATTGCTGAAAAAAACACGACCGAGTATTTTTTGAGTACACACACTAAAAAAACTCACCAATGTGTTGTGAAATATAATAGTCGGTTATTTCACGCTGGACTTATACGTTTCACTATAACTTACCACGTTATTGTGAGACAGATACACAGCTGACAAAGCCATTATAAACCAGAGACTATTTAGGCAAGTATTACATACAGCTATCATTGATGGCAAAAGAAAAGCGTTCATAATAGACCATTCAGTTAAATAGCTGCTTTGTAATACGCAACAGCGTAAGGACGCGTGGGAAGATGCTAACATGGGCTTAGACAGATGGTAATCAATTTCGTAGTAATTGAATCTGGTCAGGCGTGCACCATCCGAGATCTAGACGAGGCGGGGAGATCGCCCTAATGAAATAATACTGGCTGTGATTCGATTGTACGTACCTATGTGCCGATAGTACGCCGAGTATCACACTCGAACGTAATCAAGTTATCTGCTGCGAGTTTATCATACGGCAATATGGATAAGTGTTCGGTCGCTGCAGTCATGCCAGTAATGATATAATGAAAGCGATGTATCATGATGTTACGTTATTGGTGAATGTATCGCTGATTGGTTCAATTGTTTCTTCATGTTAAATGAAACACTTCCCTTTTATGGATGTATTTTGTATACGTACATATATCGGAATTGAAATCTATGAAGCGCAGGAAAACATTGTGAAAAAAAGAATTCTTTGTTGCACATTGGTTAAACGTCATATTCGATAGAGCCAAAAAGGATTGTGAGGTATTTTCAATGGGCCTCAAATGCGTCCCTGACCTGGGGAATGTTGGAGACTTCAATGACGAATTTGATGATAGAACTCCAGTTAGTCCTTATATTCCACTTTTTACACATATTGGATGAACTCGTAATAATAATGGAGGGAAAATAAATAAAAGACAAATCAAGTGCCAGTTTGACTCGCTACACTGAGGGTACGATAAGGTTAAAGGAAAATATTAATTAGTCACCATTTTTTTTTTTGGTTATAAAGGCAACATACGTACTAACATTAGCTGTAAAACTTTAATTGCAGTTCATGAGATGCAGATGGTAACAGACTGACAGTGGACAGCGGAATCTTGGAAAGAGGTTCTTTTCTACTTTTAAACTAAAGCTTTTAATTACAAACTGTACATGGTAACAAAGGCAATACCTTAAAAATTAAAAACGCGTGAACGTTCCACGTGCAGCTTAATCCAGTGAAGGGCAAAAAGCAATAAGTTCCAATGAAGTAAATCGCGTTGATGCGATTCATCTTCAAAGTTGGAACAATACATCAACACACAACATCGTCTTGGGTCCTTCTACTGCCTCGAAAGCACTCTGGATACCTGTCTACTCTATGCTCGGGTCGTCTTATGTAACGAGATTGTCATAATTAGAGGTGTCCACGAATACATTAGTAATGAACTCGGATAGTCGGATACAAGATTCGGTGGCTTGTTTGAAGTTTCGCTGCTCGGGTCGATTCGTTAGCACCAGTAATTGATGCTGCTCCAGTTACAGGTTTTAGTATAAAGTCTTTCTAAGAGGTGTAAGTAAGTACTTAAATGGAGGAGGGACAAGATATTTATATTTTTTTCTGTAATATTTTTTTCAGTGGTTTGTCCTTTATCAGAAGAATTATTGGTCTTTAGGGATATTTAAATCGCTGATTTTAGCAAACAGCAAATTAAAAGTGGGTAAATTTTGTATATATGTAGATTATTTTTAAGTTATATTTATAGGCCCTAATTCTACAGATAAAAGATTTTAATCACCGGATGGATTTGCCTATATTTATTAGTATTAACTCAATCATAAAAGAATCCAGTATTCTTTACTAGATTACGATTTCCGCATTTACTAAAGAATATAATTTATTATTCATAAACAGTGTCCGGAATGAACCGGTTGACCGATTGACCGAATCTAGCCAAAGAAAGTTAAACTCATTTGTTTTCATGATCAGAATAGAATAACAACATAGTTTTCTAGATGTTGGTAGACTGTTTACACAAAATGTGGGTTTTTCTTCAGTATGTTATTAGAGTACCTAGTTCAGTTTTTGTTTCTAATGTACCTAACTATCACAGTTTATTGATAACTTCTTTCTTTGTAGCTAAGAGAAACAGTTTTTCGCCTTAAAAATAATGATTACGTATACTTCTATTTTTTTACAGACTTCATGTAAATTATCATAAAAGCCTGTATTATTTTACTAGTTTGGCAAACAAACAGTTTTGTAATGCATTAGTCAGTGAATAGCAGGAATTTCTCTATACATAATATATTGTATTTTGCAATTTTATAATTATGTCCTGTACAATCCTTATCAGTAAATATCATAGAGAGTGAAGTTCAGCCTCCGGCGGTCACTGCCCGCGAATAAACCTGCTATTCAGTATTCTATGTATTTTATCGAATGTAGTTTTAGTTTGCCGACCTATTTTAGACTCTACGTGTATTACATAAGAATAAAAAAGTAATATCGTTAAAAGAGATTTCTATTTCAATATGTTTCAGATTTGGAACAAGAGCTGAGCCTAAATATCGCAATAGATTTCTTTTCCACAAATGACGTGACTTCGACTTCTCAATTCTATATAAAAAGCCATTCAATGAGCTTTAAGGCTCGGAGAAAAGTAACCTGCCTATAGGACGAGAAAACTGTAAATCACTCAATCTCAACAAGTCAATTGTTTTACTATTATGTCCTACAAGCGCGTACCTTACCTAACCTTTGTTAGACAAAATGGTCTGACAATGGTTGTCGACCATCGGCCGTTTGTTTAACACACGTACTTACATTTGTCAAGTGCTTGACCTTCGGGTACCTATTCCGGTGTAAGCTCTAGTGACATTTGAGGTGAAGGTGACGTGTGACACCTTTGTAATACACCTATTATTCTTACCGAAATCATCACAATTAGGTAGACTATACGCTATTGTTTATTTGACATTTTTAATCGCGTGTCTTTCAAAATTTAATGAAGTAGGTAACTTTTTAAGAATGTTTTTAATGGCTTTCCTTACGATGTAATTGTTTTAAACGTGTCCAAAACAATTACAGTCAACCTGGCAACATGTCCAAAAGTATACAATTCAATTTGTATCGCGGATTTCGGCTACGAGGCTTTCGTAAATTGTATTAAGAGTTTGGCCTTACGACAGAACTCTCGGACACTACCGACGTATGCTAATGAGAAGGCAACGAAATGAAACAAGATTGTCGGGTTTACGAAAATAACAGGCGAATCCACTTTCATTTTTATAGCAAGTTCCGGCGCCGCGGAGCGCCATGCCATTGTTGTTCTCGCCACTACAAAGGGAACGCATTCTATTTTATTTCTCAGATGCATTTTGGAGAAAGCATTACATAAGTCAGCGGCAAACCGCTCGTCTTTATGACACCTGTGTTCTCATAAACTTCTAAATGCTATTTACGTAATACTTGCTACAATAATACATTGTTAAAGCCCGTGTATTTTCACAGTTGCCTCGTTATTATTCATCAAATACCAAAAAAGATAAGGTAAATAAACTTTATTAGGTAAATGTTTGGTTTGAAAAGTTTCGCTTTATGTATTCATTGTGTTGTTTCGAAATTATTTTGTTTACATTTGGAATTAATTATCTGTATGATTTAAGCTCGCCTTTGTAAAGATTTGACTAAATATTATTATTAAAAAACATATTACGTGAATAGTTCGAGACAGACAATTTGTTTTGAAGTATGCATGTAACGTTTTTCATCTTTAAATCGTTTGAAATTGTCGACAGTTGTATGAATGGCCACAGACTAGCGTGTCTTTACAATCCCATACAATACAATAGCTAAGTGTAGTTCGTGACACTCGCTTGATATTCGCTAGCGTATTGTTATCTGGTTATATAATCACACATAGAAACATTCAGGCACTACAGGTCTTTGTTTGAAGTATCATTTGGTTGTTAAAACTAAATTACTTGGATTTAAATGACTTGATTATAAGGCTTTTGATATTCCATTATTACAAAGAGGCTTGTATAAGAATATACCGACTTTAACAAAAGAAAGATGGAATACTAAAATTGTGATAAAGATGGAGAGTCCGTAGTCTAAACTGTCAAGAAAGTTTAAAAAAGTCCTTGTAGTAAAAACAATATAAATAAAATATTTATAGCGATCTATACTACTCTATCAGTCCACAGCTTTGGTTGGACATAGCCGTTAAATAATGCTGGCATCGCAGAATTTTACAAAGTGAGAGTTTGTGAAAAATTGATGGGGATTAAGTTACTGGTTTGTGGCCGCTTCTGCAGTCGTGCTTATGACGATGGATTACGCCGACGTCAGCGGACCGACTGATAAATTACTTCATAATGCGTTAACTTGCTTTTGCGTACGTCATCGACGAATGTAAAACGAAAATTATAATGCGGGGTGTTACTTTTGGGGTGGCATATTTTTGACTGATATTAGGAAACGTAGTAAAATTTTAGACGGTGTTCCATGCATAGACGATCAAACGGGAATACTTCGATAAAAGAGTGCTAGGTTTAATGACAAAATCTTATGTTTCTTATTCTTTGTCTTTTTATTTCATCTCATCTCAGACTCAATACACCCTGAAATTATGATCCTTAATAAGTGAGGAGACATTTTTGGTGTAATTTTTGTAGCTTTTAACTTTTATCATCGAGATGAATAGACACAATAAAATTATTTAGATAATTCAAATCTTCGTATTTCAAAAAGTGTAACAGCGATGATATCGCTACAATTTAGGATGTAGTAATAGTACTGTAATAGAATTTAACTCATGAATGGACGAACTACTTAATATTACACAACGTTCAACAAAAAATATTACATAATCAAAAACAATTACTTTTGTACTCAATTGAATGTCTTATTAAAGCTGACAGGTATTCAGAGTGACGCCAAAGTGTTTGTGGATTAGTGTCCCCTCTAATTATAAGTAAGAGAAACTTGAAAGCCATGGGGCAAGACGCCGTGGGCAATGAAGTTTGCTTTCCGTCAAATGACCTTCGGTGAAAGCGTAACATTTGACCGATCTATACTTTTGAAACGATTATTTAGTCGCAGCCGATATGATTTCTATTTTGTCATAAGATTTTGATTGGCGTAATTAGCGACGTAATTCGTTAGTCACTTGTTTATTGTAATCGTTGTATTTACAGAAGATTATCGGATTGGTTGACATAGTTTAAGAACTTTCGATGGACGATCATTAAAGATTGAAATATAGGGGTATAGCCGGATAGGTAGACATTTATGTGCTTTATAAAATTTACTAAATGTTCCTACGTGTTCAAAATAAAAAATACTTCTCAATCGATTTTTAAACAGAAAATAAACAGTTTTATCAACATTCAACATTTTCTTTCTTTGACACATTTATCTGCTCTCACCGTTTTCTTTTTAATAGGACGTGTTGTTGACTGTTTCCTGAAATTTTAATTACTACACACGCTTTGATCTTATTTATTTCTGGATCGACCAGACGATCTGCTATGACATAAGACACCAAAACGTAGTCACCTTGTGGGACAAAATTAGCAATCAGTGTTTAATTTGATCGACGATAAAAACCAGCCAAGTGCGATTGGGACTTGCGATACTAAGGGTTCCATACAAATAGATCAAAGATAAACTACAAATTTGCAATAAGAGTCAACCACCAAATGCACACTCATACCAATCAGTGCTCAACCGATTTTTTTATTTTTTGTTAGTATAGCGTCTAAATAAACAAATTATCTGTGCAAAATTTCAGCTGTCTCCCTTTCACACGATTCATGGGCTTGGTGAAATATGGATAGACAGCGGAGATTGAGTCATAGAATCCCGTTTTTAACCTTAGGTACGGCATCCCAAAAACTATCGACCTCACTAAAACTAAAATTTTCGCTCACCAATTAAATCAATTAACACCAATAAATTGTTTCTATTCAATTTACTACAACCGGTAGTAATGGCCCACATCTCATATCAATTTGTTATAAAAAGTGAGAATTAATGTGAGGAAAAACGAGTTCTTTGGAAGCTAAACTAGGTGATCCTCGTCAGATAAACTAGTTCAGACAGTTCAGTCGGGGTAATACTTGTTTGCACTTAAATCAGGTTTGTCCGGTAATGAAAACTATTGTGCGGTTTGTAGGAGTGTATATTTTAGTTCCACTTTTTGTTGATACTGTATTTCATGTTAATTAATTATAATTGTAATTTATTTTTTTAGTCATTTTATTTGAATAACAGATGTTTGGACACAAATAAAAACCGGATTATTGCAAGTTGGAGTCCGAAACTAACGTAAAAAATATTCTTTCATATTCACAGTTTTAACTGTACCTACCTCATTTTTTCTGTATTATGGCGGAAACAGAAATACATATATCACGTGAGGAAATTTTAACTGTTTAAAGTTATCATGGTTCATTAAATTCATCCTGGTTACGAACAATCATAGGAAACCATTGAAACCAATTTACTAGCAAAATATGTTTTTAGCCTATTTTTACTAACTCCTCTGTTAGTATTTTGGTCTCGCACTTAACCGGTTCTTTACTCTTTGGGTATAGACATAATTCGAATACGCACATAGCTGTACGTGTAAGATAATTTCCGAAGCTTAACATTGTTCTTGTTGTAAACTGCATTATACACAACACACTAATTACTGTTATAACTTAATTATAGATTAATCCTCTTTATTCGCTTGAAAACACAATCAGTTGAGATGATTAAACGGAAGACGTTTGTAAAGTGTCAATGTTAATCGAAAGTTAATATTATTAATATAATAATAACTATGTGATATAACAGTATTCGAGTATTTTGCTTGCAGTTTCTGAAAGCATAAAATTTATGTTTAAAAAGAGTCATGAAGACTTATGGAGTTTCTTGCCGATTCTTCATCAAAAGAATGACACTTTGAAACCGCGCAACTAGAGTCATCATTGGAACGTTTTGAAGGTGGGAGTAAGATGTCACTCTACCCCGTAGTGCCTGTCTCGGTCTCGTTCCCTGGAAATGAGTTTTCATTTCTTCAAGATAGTAGCACTGTCAATTGTTTTGCAAACTTCTTGAAATGCCTTCACATTGATTGGATTTCGTAGAACGTTCAACGATGCTTCAGACTATCGGAAATTGAATTAAATTAGTACTGATACTAGTAATTCAGTTCTATTTTTGTTTATCCATCAATTTAAAACTGCATATGCCATGTGTAATCATCTGATACATTTGAAGTGAGTTCCAGTTGAATTCTTTCGCAACTATTTAAAGCAACGGAACAGTTATGTGACATAGACGGACGGACATATTGGGAGCTTATAGTATATGATTATTATGTGGTGGGAGGCGGTGGCGCCGAGCGGCCTTGGAGAAAGTGTATGAGTGCGGTTTCACCGCGGATCTTGTCTCAGCTACCGACCAGAAAGCCTACCACAACCTCTCAAAGAAATCTGATTGTGGTCGTGGAAGCGTGACAGCGCACTAGGTGTAAAGCGCTGTCTCTTTTCAGCACCTGCAATAATCTGATTCTAAAACAGTGGTACTCTCTCAGCTGATCTCCCCGACATACGTAACGAATGATATCGCCTTACGATGTTCAATTGTTTATCGCTTTTTGATAGGACATTGAATTTGGTATGCTGATTTCACTGGTGCATGGTATTAAAATTTTAATTCAATAAATGTTGAAATATTTTAAGCTTCTTTAAGTTATTAATTCTTTAATCGTAACTGCAAAAGATTTAGAAAGGCTTTTTGCCTTGAAAAAAGATCAAATAATAAGGATCCGTAGGAAATCTCACTTAAAGATGTCTTTAATACCCTTATTCCCCAAAGAAATAGAGACGGCATAAGATTCAGTGGTCTTATGCAAGTTCGGATGGTTAAGTGACTCTGCAAACACGATAACAGTAAACTACGACGTCAACAAGTCTAAAGTTTGAAGTATCGATTTTTTTTTAAATTTTATCAGCAAAATTGGTTCGAAAGTAACCTCCTTTATTCAAAGAGGAAATTGTTATTCTAAATTTAAATAACACAACATTGCAGTGTTTTGTTTTCTCGTGCAATTGATTTGTACAGGATGAAAAATAACGTTCTTTAAGAATGTTATTTTGTCAGAATTATTAAGTTACAAGCTCAACTTTTTCCGCTCGAAATATTAAAATTTCATAAAGTTTCCTCGGTATCCAGAGCTTATTCTTACATAAGAGCTTTGCTGCATAATATTAAGCGGCGTCGTGGTAAATCTCTATTCCTCAGAAGAGTTAGTACGAAAGGATTAAAGGAACCGTCGTAGGCAGCTATTATTTATGCAAATGTCCGAATCCCCGCGACAGTCGGATTTTCTTTTAGAAAATTGTGTGCGTGTTTTTTTTCACAAACGACTACTTTGGTCAAGATGCAAAGTATTAAGAGATTTACGGAGATGGAATAACTTGGAATAATGGGAGTTGCTTAGAGACCTACACTGTTGGTATATTTGAGATGATATAAATATAAGAGTAGTGTTGAGTTTAATTAAAATTAAATTAGAAGTAAGTCTTTCTTTTTACGTTTTTGGTTTTTACTTTAAATTTAGTTTACCTTGCACTCTTCTCAGTACAAGACTCAGTTATACCTACACAAAGACTTCGAAATGTAAATGCAAATCATACGGACTGTCGCTTACACAACTTCGTACACAACATTCAATAAATCTGCACGAAAAAAAGAAACTACAACACATTTACGTTTCACGAAGAACACTAACAACAGCAATGCAAAACCCAGGGAAAAGTTTCCAAAAGAAATGGCCAAAGTAAAATGATAAGAGGGCAACGTATGTACAGTAAGTGGAGCGAACACGTTATGTAAGACAGGGGCAGCCGACCGAACTTCAAACAGTCTTCAGATGCGAAGATAACGCGACTATTCTACAACTATTATACCGACACACGTAATGCTTGTAGAAATTAGAGTACACACTACTACATCGTCATTTTCCTATTATGTACGAGTGTAAGTAGGAAGTTATTAACTACTTCCTCAATTTAAATTAGTTGTCTCAAGATTATCGTTCTGTAAATTAGCTTCAGACTTAATTAGGAATGGTAATTAGTCTTGTTTATTTTGCAGTGTTGACAGAATTAGAGACTGTTATTTAACAAAAATGATTTGCATGGTTTTTGCTGGGAGTTTGTTCGGGTTAATGGAGATTGGTTGAAGTGACAACCCTGTTGACGCAAGTAAAATGTAGAGTCGAATCTTACTGTCATTGCGGTCAAGAATCTGACAATATTGTAGTATACTTCGGGATGCTTGTAAGTGAATAATTATGTAATCTTGTTCACCTTTCAAATGTATTTAATTTATAAAATAAGGTGTTCTAAATAAAAAAGTACAGTACTATATATTGCCCTGAAATGATCGTCTAATGACGTTTTTTGTTTTGTACTGAAAAAATGTTATTAATTTTGTTGTTATTGTCCAGCAGGTGGTGGGTGTCGTGGCGGCGGGTGGCGGGTGACGGCGCTGGCGCGGCTGCGGAGCGCGGTACCGAGATGAGCGTGGCGAGCGCGCCGCCTCCGTCCGCCGCCGAGGCGCTGTCCGCGCTGCTGTGGCAGCCCTACGAGTGCCGCTCACCGCCCCTCGCGCGCTCGCGCACCGACACCGCGCTGCACCGCGCGGGGGGCCCCCACGACCAGTCGCCTACCGGCGGTCGACATGCGCGCGCGTCAACCCGCGCCTACACCGATATGCGGCTGCCCGTGCCCGCGCCCGGCCTGCGCAAGTCGGACTCGGTCTCGGTGCGCGTCCCGGGCGAGCCGAGCCGACACAACGTGTCCAGTGTGAACGTGAACATAGTGGAAGTGCAGGATGCGCCGGTGAATGTGAACAGTGCCGTGCAGACCGAGCGGGAGCGGAGTGTGGCGAGTGCCGAGTGCCAGACGGAGGAGCCGGCGCGGCGGCGGCGCGTGCGGCGTGCGCGGGCGCCGCGGCCGCCCGAGCTGCTGGAGAACGTGCCGCCGCCGCCCTACAGCACGCTGCCGCCGCCGCCGCTGCCGCACCCCGTGCCGGTGCACCCGCCCGCGCCGCTGCTGGGCCCGCACCCGCCCGTGCACCCGCCAGTGCACCCACCCGTGCACCCACCAGTGCACCCGCCTGCACATCGATTCCCCTTTCAGCCGATTCCTCTAAGGTGAATACCAGCACTTTATTAATTACATTACCAATATGTAGAGGATTTACCAACCAGCCGAAAAAGGTCTCCAATCTCTAACCATAAATATTTACGGTTTCATAAAAAAAAAACACTCAAAGAGTTACAGTCGTACTTTACTTCAACAAGCGTTAACCAACCAAGAAGAACACTTAGATAAACATCTAGGCTAGTTAATTCCAACCATTGTTTGTCCGTAGAACATTACTTTTACCTAGTTTTACAATGCCTCGTCTATAACGTTACTGCAAGGACTTAATGAATAGTTTTTTTCTTTCATAAATCATATTAAACAACTGATTCAACACGTTTTTTGAAGGTTCAAAATTCGCGACAACATATGATTTGACAACAGAATCGTGCGTTGAAGTCTTTTGTTAACTTGCAATTTATTTACTCATACTCGTATAATAATTCGTATATACTTTCATAATATAAATAATAGTGGGTAAATCATTTCTAAGTACTTATATCACATTATAAATGTAATCATATTGTCTAAACACTTGAACCGGTATTACATAACCGTAAGTAATTATTATCACGTTGTAAAGATACGGAGTGTATAATAAGCGTTGCATAAAATGTACAATTTCAACCTTTTAGTGAATATTAGAGAATATTGGATTAAACCCAAACAGAAAGTTAGAATGAAAAGTAGAGCGAATCAGCGCCGGCGATGGCCTTGTAAACGAAAGCTGAGAATAAATTTCTATTCAATATATTGCTTTAAAACATAACAATTTAGCATTTCTAAACGAAGGTTGTCAGAAAATCTATACACATATGTATATATTTTTTTAATGTCTGTGTGTACTATTGAAAAAACCGTTGTAAACTAGGTACATGCATTTGAATGTTATATACCACACCCAACTATTTTTTTGTTATGGAGTAATAAATACCACTTTTATTTAAATTAAATGAAGTAATATTAGTTAAATTACATGCGCACGCAGTCGCCGCGTTATGAATAAAGTTGAATTTAGGTTATATAAAAGACAGATCGAAAGTTAGTGTTGTTCTTGATAATTGCTTTATGAGACACACAAATATTCAAAGAAACAATCGAGTCATTATTATTGTAAAAGAGAATTTGTTAGAAATTATTGTTATGAAAACATTGACACCCACGACATATAACAATGACTGTTGAATCAACTCAAATGTGTTGAGTTGTCTTTAGACATGCATTCTTCAATATAATGCAGTTCTTATAATTTCAAATTAACAGTACTTCAGGTTGTAACGAAGCAATACTTACATTCTTTTTTTTAACTGTGCCTAATAACTCTAAACGACTTCTTTTTATTAATGGATGTTTTTCATCTATTTACACGGTGGAAATATGAATACTAGTTCCAAATTTAAAAAAATACCTCTCTTCTCATATATAAAATTCCCGTGTCACGATGTTAGTTAACATACTCCTCCGAAACGGCTTAACCGATTTTTACCAATTTTATATGCGTATTCAGTAAGTCTGAGAATCGACTAACATCTATTTTTCATACCCCTAAGTGATAAGGGTTGCTCGCACTGAAACAAATATTTTATTATTTGGACGAAATTGTTTGGTTTTATTTTTTTTATAATATGGCATTAAAAATACATACAACTAGAAAAAAAAATCAGCAAAATAACGTTTGCTGGGTCAACTAGTATGTTCTAAAGTCTCTATTCATACGTAGGTATTTACTCATCGAAAATGTAGAGTCAACATTAAACTTACAGCCAAATAAAATTGATTTAAAATCATTTGACGTAGTAGTATTTAGTCGTAGGAGTATCAAGTACATTTTGGGCACTTTTTAATGCTGAATATAACCAAACTCTTTTCACAACAGATTTTTTTGCCAAACAAAAAAAGTATCGTGTTAGCATTAAACATTACAAGTCTTTTGAGAATATACTAACAACAGTGCGAACTGAAGTCCCTAATATCCAGAAACTAGTTCGGAACTAGAAACTATACTGTAATCTGTTACAGTGAAGTCCCTAGCGACACGAGTGAAGCTCTATAGTTGCGTTGTATGTTAATCTGCCTTTTACATTCAACTGAAAAAAATACTATGTTAGTACTAATAATGTTTTTGTTTGTTGTTGCGTTTAAGTGTTTATAAAACAATGCGTTGTTTAGCATACCGTTAGTAATCAACATTCATGATTACTTACAGTTTCGTATGGTATGTGCAGGAATGAAAATTAATTTTGTATTTAAAATCTATTTTACACTTTATTTATTAAAAAAAAGAGAAGAGGGATCAAATGTTGACGATACACAATTTTTCATCGTATCTCCTATCATTCGCTATTTATTAATCGGGATTGTCCCACTAGTTTCGCCAGTCCGAAACTAGTCGGACAATCTCGACTATATACAAAAACCATTGCATCATTTAAATTTGATTCGTCTTCATATACTATTTACCTATAAACATATAATATTGCAGAAGCGTCAATAATGTTATCATCACCGCCGTTCATTATAAGCTATTATTAATACGATAAGTAGTTAATCAATTGCCAATATAAATGATCTATACTGATGGAGTGATGTGGTATTTAGACCTTGATAATGCCAAGACCTACACAATATGGATTTCAAGGAAAAATAATGTAAACATGACTATACTCAGAATTTCGAAATGTATTCGGCCTTAGCGGTAGTTGTTACATCGCAAAATAACGAGAATTGGCACAACATAAGAACAACATCTAAGATAGACCTTTTTGTTAACAAATAAAGAAAAAGAAATTGTTTTCGTAAGTCCGACCAAGTTTAAAATCAGAAAACGCCTCCGAGGCGTGTGCGATTTCAAGACTAATGAGCCAGTCAAAAAACGATTTCTTTTTATTGTCGCCATCTCGACTTCCAATTCTATCGGGCAAACATTTCGAAACATAAATATTTTATTATGTACATACGACTACATACACACGGTATGTATTCGGTACACATGGGGCATGCGTAGTTGTTTTTTGTAATTGAAATTGTTTCGGTCATGCAACGCTCTGTAATGGATGCTAACTGGACTGGCCTCGTTATGTAAGCGGATTGTTTACACATATCAGACAAGGTCGGGCTACAGTTTTAAGGATTCAGTGTTGGCACATTAATTGCTGGCTGGAATGTTTTCTTTACAGTCTTTTTATACCTCGTATGGTCGATTTAACACGGTAGTTTCAGTGAGTTATTCATTTATTTTAATACTTGTGCTAGTAAGTCATGAGAGCATCGATTGTTTACCGTTTTGAACTATTCTATACTGAATCTTGAGAGAATTTTTGTCAGGGATTTTCTGTTCTTAAATTGCATTCTTATCTTAGTAAATTCTTTCTGACGAAAATATTAAAGAGACATAGTGACTGCAAATATTCCAACGAGCTTTTTTCTATATAATATTCCTTCATGGTAGTTTTAGAACGGGATAAACGCCAGTAACTGGAGGCTAGGCTTTAAACGAACTATACATAAAGTAACAGCCAGCAGACCTCTATTCTGAGCCTAGCTTTAGGCGTTGAACATTCAAAGGACTCGACTAAGCTTTAATCATTTAGACCACGTTACAACTACACTATGACATAAGCGAATATAGACCCACCATCAATTCAACATGGTGATCTAACGTCAATTATAAATCCATAATAATCAATTCAATTAAATACAACAAAGAAACTTGGCAGCCATTGTTATTGTGATTTTAATTACTTATTCCGTACACGCAATATTTGTTTATAATAAAACCGTCCACAAATTAATCACGGTGCTTGTTGAAACCGGTATTGTCATGTTGTTGATATAGCGATTTATTTAGTAGCAAATAGCAATATAAAAAGCTTAGCATAAATAATGTTTGTGGTATTAAACATGGTATCAAATGTGACATTTGCAATCAGTATATTTACTTCCTGAGTTTTTTCTTGTATGACATAGTGTAACCGTGGGATTAAATTTAAGATTTGAATATACTTTGTTCTCCTACAGAATACTTAATGGAACTTAACTTCGTATGTATTTGTCTCTTTGGCATTTGGTCATTTTTCGTTCTACACTATATTTATATCAGATTGGAATTGAAAACAGTAGAAATTGTCATAGAACCGATCAAGTGCGAGTCGGATACGCGACAGTAAAGGTTCCGTATAAATCTTCTAAAGATTAAAAAAACATTAATGATGGATTAACGTAATAAAACCTCTTTAAAAATATTATCGTTGATTAGAACTACACGACCAGTGACCACAAACGGCGATTAAATTTAAAAGAAAACCAGCCACCAGATGGCTTCGTAATAACTACTGAGAATAAACAGCAGAACAACCTCAGGTTCAGTATAACTATTATAAAAGAAAGTAATGTATTTCCAAGACTAGAAATCATAAAGCATTAGAGATTGAACGACTTGTTGCGGTTAAGTAAGATACTAGAATATCTATTAAAACGTGATTTTAAATGAAAAAGTTTCTTGGCAAATAAGTTTTGTAACATTTTAGGAAATACAAACTATAGTATAATTTCAAATATGAATACTTGTAATATTGTAAATCGTCGATTAGATTATTGTTAAGGTTTTTATTTCTTAGAGCATAAGGTTGAGTTTTGTAATTCATTATGTGCTAAACATAAAACTCGATAAAGTATGCCGTACTAATAGATGTGCTTTGTATATTCGGGAATTTATTTGTAGTATATAGAGTTTTTTTATGCCTAAAACATGAGTACAGGATTAAACAAAAGTAATAAATAGTTCTTAAATGCCTCAATGATTGGACTTGACGCTAAGAGCTATATTTTACAGATAACCTATATACTAAAGAAGAAACATTTGTAGTCCTTACAAGAATAGAACAAATTACTCGTTCTTAAAGAGTCCATTTTAAAACAAAAGTTCATTATTTTGTCCTTCAAGTGATGTAAATTAAATTAATTCCGGCAACAACATAAAGCGCAGCAATACATTTTGATGATTAAAATATAAAAAAGTGTTATTTCAAATTTAAAATTCATAATTTAGCTTTTTTATCACAGACCGTGGAATAAGATCACATTAGATGTAAACCTTCATACGTTTTTTCAGTCACCTAATTATGTACAATTCAGTAAAAGAATAAGATTATTATTTTATTACGCTTTTGAACAAAGAATCGTCGAGCACAAAATAAAAAACAGCAATAAAATTAAACTTCTCTTAAACGAAGCATCATTCATTTGTTTAAGGAAATGTAAAGGAAGCATAACATTCATTAGCATTAGGAAGTTGAAATAAAAAAAAGTTGTTAGATCGGCGTTATTGGTTGAAACAGTTCTCATTGTGGCCCACGGGTCTATGGAAACAGGTTTGAGGCACAGGCTGGAAAGTGGAGCCAAGACTGCATCGCGAGACATGGTATATGGAACATACATATTGTGTATACTATCCTATGTTGTAGCACATTGTATTATCAAAACTTGTAGTTGTATTTTGTTATGCTATTAAACCTCTTTGCACAATCATAAGTCCTGTATCTTAATTCAAACTTTAAAAAGTGCTGTCGCTACCTTAGGTGATTCTAGTTTTCGGTTTAAAATAATAATTCCTGTATCATATTTTCCATGTTCTATTTTTAAGGAGAACGGTGACAGTTAGGAATCGAACATTGGCGATAATATGAATTTGAATAGACTGGCTAAAAATAAAATTATTTAATTGATGGATGAGTATCAAAGGAGTAAATATGATGTAACAAAATGAGTGATGATGAGATTACACCCGGTACTGAGTATGTTTTCCATGTAAATAATAAGTGACAGGAACACAAAAAATAGGATTTAATGAAATTGGCTTCGAAGAGTGTTCTTAGTTCACAAAACTATTAATGATGTTACATAGTAGGCGAGTTAATCCTACCAGTAACCACAAAAACGAAAACATAAAAGTAAGCAATAAATAAACGGCAACAAGTAACATTAATAAAGCCAGTAAAATACTCGTTACAATTGATTAGAGAACGTTCGCTGATAATCTTATACGCGGTATTGATTGCTTTCAATCATATAGATTGCTTACATTGCGCCCCAGTTGCGAGATAGCTAGATAAAGGGGTATGGATAAACAGCTAAATGCAGAAATTATTTGTACAGTTTTTATGTATGTATTTGTCTTTGCAACTTACCAGTAAACACACTAGATGGCGTTGTACAATGGCACCTATCTTCTCGATTGCGCTAGGGTTTGGTTGGCAATGCTACGTAGAAGTAATCAGTGATCAACTTAATCATAATCTCAGAATTGTCTCGTTGTTTTCCATACGTTCCCAAGTTTTAAAACATTAAAAATAGAAAAAAAATTGTTTCGGTCGAAAATTATATTTAAGTGGTTGTTAGTTGTCATAAGATTACGCAATTCTTGAGAATGAGAAAGTAAAAAACAGTTGTTCGCATCACACGCGTGAGAAATATTTGTCAGTCCAAACAGGCGATCAAGTTGTTTTTGATTGTCACTTTCTTATAAATGTTAGTGATGAGTAGCTCTAGTCTAAGACATGAGTTCATTCTACATGAGTTAAAATGTTTAATCATAGCAGTATTGAGGGATTGGTTTTCACTTATCTAGACTCCTATGAATATAATTATTTATATCTTATAAATAATCCTTCCTGTACAGTTTCTCGTGGGAATTAAGCTCGAAGTATTTAATTTCGTAAACAACTGTATATTAATCGAGTCCTCATTGTGAAGGAAATCCTATTTCGAGAGAACTATTTTAATGTCTGTTAATTCCAATGTGGGTTGTCAACAATCGAATATAAATGAGTTGTTGTCTCAGTTTGTGCGTGTGTGTGTGTGTTCCACATCGTAACGAGGTCCGTGTAGGTCGCTCGCACACTACAAATGTAGGCCGATGCATCTCGGTACTGCGTATTTATTTATATCTCTACTTACGGTATTTATCATTGTTCTCTGTCAATCGGTTAATTATTCGACCGGTTCATAAAAACTAGTGCAATTATTTGCTTTAACGATCTACAGCTAACTGTTCTCGCTAAAATCGCTCCGCTGTTGCTAGTAAATAACATTTACTATAAGCATATGTTGATTGGCATGTTATCAATATTCTGTTTTTATGAAATCCTCTTTTCATATTTTGTGGCACTGAATTTCAATTTACTTTTTTCCCAATTTCGCACAATAGATTAACAATCCATCAGTATGACAATCGCCGTATTGTGCAGATGTTTTTTCACATAGAAACTACTTGTATGTATGTACATGTTATGTGTTTATCTGATATGTAATGGGCGTGTGGAAACCAAAGAAGCAACAATGTGCATCGCCATCTAAGTTTGTCAGGGCGAAGTTTGAACCAAGACTTGTGTGTATAGGGCCATGCCCCCGGCAAGTTCAGAGTTGTCTAAATGTTACGTCAAGACGTCAAACGAAAATAAACAGCAGTAAATTAATCAATTAATTAATACTGTTATTTGTGTTTGTATCAGTTTAAATTCCGCTTCTCTTTGGGACGGAATTATATTTATTTACACAACTGTCATGAGGGTTAATGTATATCTACAACTTTGTGTTTCGTTATTTGTTGAGAGAGAGCAATAAAACATTTAGGTGCCTACGTAGTTTTATTAGAAACGTGTCGTATATAAACGCCAGTTTTCACATTTATTGCTTTTTGTATTACATGTCGCAAGCGAAATGCTCTTTTGCTCAAGTAGTAAACAATTCTGTCCTCCAAACGTGGTTTGTCGGTCAATATCACTAAGCATTGCGAAACCCCGACGCGTGTGCAGTTGCGCGAAATGAACCTCTTTGCTACATCCGTGAATACACATTTTATTTCTTAACTCATTTGAATAACCTTAAGCCATGGGCAGTTTATCGCGGCTAAAATCATTAATTTTAATTTAATTTTTCGAAAACTGAACTAAATGTAGAACACTGAATAATTCTAATAGGTTCGTTGCCAAACAAATTAATCATTTTGGATAAAGAAATCCCCTGCACTATTTCTAGCGGTCGTCACTCCACGTGGCTTCTATTCCAAGATTCCACACTTCCTTGAATGTTGAGCTTACAAATAAATACTTGCACCTCGAGCGATGTTGGCGTTTTGCCAACATCCTAATGGCTCGGGCCTCGCGCCAAAGCCGCCAGAAAATCATCGGTATTGGAAACTAAACTTTGCGACTTGAAGTGGATTTACTTAATGTTCATATCGACAGTCCAACAATAACGTTTACAAGGTTAGAGGGCTCTTTTTGTTGGGAGAATGTAAAAGGCTTTTCTGCTTGTCGTTTTTCAAATTGTAATTCAATTTCTTTGATTGTATCACAATAGCGAGTGTTTGCGCTGGTGTGTTTGTGGCCCGAGTGCGCTCAAGATTGTGCACTCGGCTCGTGACTGAGGCGATCCGAACGGCCAATTACGAGTCGACTTCGGACGATGCTCGGCCCAGAGGCAATCCAATTTCCGAGTGCATTGTCCGTCTGTCCTCACAAATCTTATGCCATCTCTAATGTTTAGTAGCAAGTCTCTATCATATTTATGTGAGAAGGTTTGCGGCTACAATATGATATTAATTTAGATTTCGGTATCCACTTACCGCACTGTCTGAGAAGTTAGTTTAAATTGATTGAATTTAGGACAATTTCTTAATTATTTATTGGTATCATTGTCATTAAACAAATATTTTATGTTAGGAATTTTTCTCTCGCCTTGAACTTTTTTGTAAAGACCTTATGAATCTATTTTTTACAAAACGATTCGTCATCAAAAATGCCAACAAGTTCTAAATATATTTGAAAAAGATTAATATAAAAACTCTACATTAGTACAAAAGTTATTCGCCGACTATTTTGCGCTGCAATAGACCGGACAGTCAGTGTGGCAAGTTTGCGTAACACGAGTACGTATTGTATTGAACAAGATATAGATCATAACATAACGCAATGAGGTCTTATGTTACATTTCGAAAAGTTAGCACCAACCACGAAAATGAATTTATTTACATAAAAATGGAATGGAAAGTATACTTGACATTTGTATTTAAAAGTAATTTATGTTTTCAATCCACGGTTATTTTAAATCTTTACTAAGGTTAAAAATATGGAAAATCACAATTTGCGACCTATTAAAAGACTGTTAAAGATCAGTATATTCCAATAATTATAAAAGCTAATAAAACAATTAATATTTTATGAAACAATATTCGAAGTGGGTTCTATAACCGTTCATTATTTTAATTCTAGACAATTTCTATGAATTCTAAATTTTGCTTTACCAAACTGGGTTGTTAGAAGTGACGACAAATGAGACCGATGTATTCGATGAGTTTAGCCTGTAGCTGTGGCACGATCCGAGTCGGTACGGCATCGGTACGGTGAAAGTGCTCGGTGTTGAATGTCTTACCTCCTATCCAAGGCGAGTAAGTTAACGCTTTGTCAACTGTAATTGAATTCACAGATGGAATTCGGCGTCTAGAGAAGTGAATGTACTATATCCACATACATAAGTAGGCAACCAAGCTCCGTATCAGCACACATTCTGTTCAAAGTTGAATTACCTAAATACAAAAGTTTTGACATTTGAAGCATGTTACTCAATCATGAAACCAATTACGGAACTTGCTCTACGATATTTGCTGGTTATTTAAATGTTTGATGAACAAATAAATAGCCAATTTGATGTTTCACCTTTCAAATTTCAATTCTACAAAAGTTTTGGAGAACTCAACCACAAAAGTTATAGTTGCTTTGTGATTTATTTCATAGCAAAATAATTGCTTCAGAAACTCATTTGTGGCAGTGCACGAACTCTTGCAATATATACATTATGAGCAGAGCAGAGAATACTGGAACAGTTTCGGGCGATACAACCGGGATGGAACTGACTTATTAAGACAACATCGGCTTTGCTATACAACCTTATCCTCGGTATGAACATTCTCGTAAAACACCACGTGGAATAATTCTTACCCGACTTCGCAAAATACTTTTAGAAAGCGCCGGTTACAAGCGCTACCTGACCTGTTTTGAGTTTCATCGTACATCAAAGTAACTAGTAAATATTCATCTCAGTTCTTATGGTTTTTTATGGTTGTTGCCTAGTAATTATGTTGTTTAGGAACGGATTAGCGAGCCTTGGAACCAGTACTGTTACAATGAGGTAAATACAGGTAAACAAAACAAGGTTACTGATAAAAGAACTTATCAATGCCGGCCTCAACAGTCGACCTCACAATATAAAACTAGAAACGTGACTATTTGCTGTAATCTAATCCTTTTCAAGTAGTGACATCAATTCGATAAAGCTTTTACTCTACGTTGTGGTAGCATCGCATGCGTATCAAGTGTTTATTAGTTTTGCGCATTACGTCGATGTGTTTATGCCCGCGTATTTAGATCTGAATAGTTTGGAACACGCACTGTTCGTATCATTGCACGACTAATTGGACTTGTGTCGTTGTACCGCCGCACGCAATCCCAGCATTAACATGAAAATTGTCATAACACGGAACGTCGCTAATGTTTTGTAATTTAATGAATCGCCATAACAAACACTTATGTGTGTCTGTGCATATGCTATGCTAATTACCTTTTTACTATCCAGTTTATACGTTTCTTGGCATTACGTGTTAAATGTTAAGTAATGAACGTTATATTATTGGCATTTGAATAAATACCGGAATTACGAACTTGCCAAGACAATGAGATTAACATGAGGAAAATACAGTTGTTCCACTTTTGTGTAACATAATGATGAACAAAGCCATCAATTTGTTGCGCAAGAACTAACCGACTGAATAGAGATAGGTATAGCACACGTAACGTTTTTTGGTGTTATTTGGTCTCACTTTAAATAAGCGTTGCATAATAACGCATTAAAAACTTTCGTGTGTTATCTAAGTGTGGTGACGGACAGCCATGGGATCGTGACACACATTCTGAACGTATTCCTAACAAAGGAGTAAACCGATTAGTAATATTTACTCGTTTTGTAACAAACCAAGTGTCTAGTGTGTTTACATGTAAAACGTACTCACACATAATTAAAAATTGCTGAAATTGTATACGAGTTACAGGCTGTTTCGACACTCAATAAATATCAGCCAACGCTTGCAATTGACCTGATTGATACAAGATGTTTTACACGAGCCTATTGTTAAATAGAATTGCCTAAACAAGTTCGAGGACAAGTCCTACGTAGTGTTCAAAGTATTTAAATTGAGAGTATTGACTACCTCCAGCCTTGAAGGAACTACGTAGCAACAGACAAAGGCTATAAGGTACAGTCGAACAGACATATAACTAAGTTAATTTAAAAAAGAAACAGACGCTCGAAGTGATATTAAAAAGGCGTTTTATTGAGTAGATTTTGAAGAAGTCCTTGAAGAAAGTTAATTAAAATAGAATTAAGAGGACAATATTGAAATAGGTTTATTTGTATTGAATTACGTGTAACCAAATACTGTTTGTTGAAAATACTATTCAGACACGTTTGTTAGTGCTAAGGGGTCCTACAGGGATCAATCCTTTCCCTTTTATACCTATCGTCAATTCATACTTTTGGAGAGTCTCAATGAAGTATTTTGTCAAAATTTGAATAAAGCAAATATTGATTCCGAATTCCGAAATATTACGTGTAAATCGCACATAAACATAAACAGGATTTCTCTACTTGCCGAATAATAATACAAAAGCTTAGAATAAGGAAAAAGCTTGACTTTTATTCATAGGCTGTCATATTTTTGTTGTTGTGTACTCGGCGCGGATAAAATATAGACAGTTACCACGACACGGCTATTAATGTAAAAGCGACGAAAATTCTCGTTGCAATATCTTTCACGTTCATTCTCTAAGGTCATTATTTAAATTATCATCGTTCGGTTGTAATGACGGTCAGTTCGCCTCACGTATTGTATGCTCGCCTCTAATGTTCGTGAACCTTAACCTTTAGTTTAACGACTCCAAATGAAGGCACCGCGTTGCTTTTCTCTTAATTGATTGATTCGTGTTATTGTGTCTTAAGAGTACCAGAATTATGATGGATGAGTCAGATTTTCTTCTATAGGAATTTCAATACAGCTTTGTTATGCTTTTGAAATCTACACCTACACGATTTTTAACTATAATGTAGACATAATACGTCTGAGGAAAAGTACACCTCGGTATTCACTTTTTGACCTTTCACATTATATCCCTTTCTTTGTGTAGCTCGTGTTTTTGCATCGCAATAAATGTCACACGTGTTCACACCTATTGCTGTGGACAATGAGGAGAGAGAAATGGAATGGAACTAAACGAGAAAATGGAAATGAGGTTAATGCTAGGTCCAGATAACCCTAAACGGACGGGCATGTATGAAGAATGTGATAAGATCGAATGTAGCGTTACCGGTATGCCTGGCTCGTGGCGAGTACAACCCGCGGTCTGACAAACGCTTTGAGGAAACTAGTACGACTTTATGTGTACATGAGATTGCTATGCCCGAGATTGAACATAGCAGGCACACACATACACACAACATGCGCAGTTTGGAATAGAGACATGTATACATAATTGGATAACGAAACATTTAAGCTTCGAATATTTTTTAACTTTTTTGTTTTGGAACGTATATAACACAAGGCGTAATTATTCAATAGGCCAAGCACACTTTCTAATGTACATACTGATAAATGACTCGTTTTAAAACTATTTTCTTATTTGTAATTCCAACTTCGGCATTTCAAATGATAGGTAAGTAAATATTACCACAACTGTTAACAGTTGATTACTAAAACCTTATTAGGTAAGTAGGTTTAGATATGTATAGAAACCTCATTAGTCTCATTACCGTATTAGGTATCAACATTTTAGTTAACTTTACTTACTTCAAAGCAAACTTTCACTATTTTATCTGCAGGACCAGTTTTTTTATTATTATTCGTAAAAATATAAAAATGTTTAAGAAAGCTTCGATTGGAATTCGCATGCAAATGAGGCCGAACATTTTGGACAACGTCGTTTTGCTTGTGCAAAGTGAATTTGGTTCGTAAATAGCAAATTACTATTTCGGTACTCCAGAACTAGCAACTGCGCTAAATATAAGCATGTGCACGGAATGGTTTCCCGATAAACAAAAGCACGTCGGCTGGAACGCTGTTTTAAAACTGATTCCACTAGAGGCGTACCTAAATCTGTAGACCAGACCATGAGGCAAACTATGAGCATTCTGTTTTCAATAAAAACTCATTTCTTGCGATTGTTTCTTTCAATGTTAGTATAAGAGAAGACAATGCTTCCGAGTTCATGCATTTGGTAGATCGTATTTCGATCAGATCAACAGCCAAGCGGTACGACACTGACACGGATCCTGTTTAGCTGACATTTGGTTGAGCGACCTCGGTGCAACTGACCCACACGCTTGCACTTTACATTCTAACTCATATTAGCATAACTCTAATGGCACAGAAAATAAAGTCTAAAATCATTTGACATGTATAATAAGACCGCACCTCGTACCAAAAGCTAATCGTGCAATTTGTCTCTATGATGAAATCAGGTGCCTAGTCTTACTCGATTGTTAATGGGCGTTAATGATGTGTGTAACAAGGGCTGGTGTTAAAACAACTTGTTCGGAAATTCCAATTTCCGTAAAGGTGCTTGCTAGTTGCTACCTGGTTTCAGTTGTTTTCTGCAAATGGTCAATAAATCAGGATTGGTCGTTTTATTGCTTTCTCACTTCTTCGTGTGAAATTTTTAGTTTCCGCTAAGGGACTGTGTTGGGAAATTGTGGTAGACTAAAATAGTTCCCTGGATGTATTTCTGATACTGCTTGAGCGATAAGCGCTTTTAAAGATTCAGTAAGAATATTCATTTCGTTTAGGTTTAGACGTCTTAAAATTAATGCAATTGCCATTGGTAGGTCCGTTTTTGTAATTCGAATGAGGCGAAAAGGATATTGTTTTAAGATTTGATTAAACCATGAAATGAGTAAATTATTTTTTATCAAAATAAAGAAAAAATGGAGATATTATAAACAAATGGCTAACATTTTAACATTGGTATTACGTAATATTTGTCAACAAAGTAGGTCATAAGAAACATTAATAACAAGTTTCAAACGTATTTGGTAATGTAGGCGTACATATCTGTTTGTAATAAACAAATGCATCGTAATATGATATTTGTATGCGCATTCGATAATGCAAAGAGTACATTATGCTCGCTTTGATGATACCTCTGATGTTGTTTGAATCAAATAAACAGCGTCAGTATTGGAATACTAAGCATCGCCTTACATTAAAAACGAAAAACAACAACTTAATACAACCAGCGCAGTACATGAAAACGTTAAATAAAAAGAATATAAAGTACACTCTGCTATGAAGGCAACGCAAATAAATCGTAAACGGAAAAATAGTGGAGAGCCGAGAGCTTCATAAAGCGAGACGTATCAAAAGACATTATTCAGTATCGAATCACATCGATTCGAGAACGGTTTTAAAAACGGAATAAAACATGGCGGCCGCCTCGAGATTTCTATAGCGCTGTGACTTTGTTACCGTTGCAATGCCTCTAGTGGAGATTTATTATATTTTTGATTTATTTTGAAAGTAATGTATTGGTTTACAACAATTTCATGACGAATTAATAGCGATATTGTAAATTACCATTATTAAGTTTCAATATTTAAAACCATGTAAACTTAAGCTTGTCGCAGGCAAAAGCAACAAAAACCACAAAGTTTTTATGTATGTGTATTGTATAAGTTTAGAAAATCTACGTTCTGTTTTCAAAACTTGAATTCCCTGGCCGATTAACTTCTTTTTATTTATTTTTAATTTAGGCATTTGTTTTTTTTATTCTTGTCAACTTTCAATTTATGAGGAACACACGTACATTTTTAATTAAAGTTGTGTTATGCACCAATAGCTATTACTATTGTTCGTTTTAGTTTGTTATAAAATAATAGACTCGCACAGTCTATCATTTTATCGTGGGAATGTGTGGGAACGGAGTATTGACGACCCGTCGGGAGCCGGCCGGCTATCTCATCACCCAACGTTGTTTTGAACCCTCCCAAATATGAAATGGGCTTTGCTGCGACTGTCATCGTTGCTATGCATTCGCAATTACGGTCTATTGTTAGCTTAATGGCTGTTTTAATCAAGCTTGCAGCAGTTTCGTAACACTATCTTTTATGAAAACTGTTATTTTGGTCTTATACCCAATCTTGAAGCCTAAAATTATTATTATCTGGTAAAAAATCACTGAATATGTTTCTTAAAACTTACTACCTAAGGATCATACAACTTAAAAAAATACATTTGATTGAGGTTGATAGATTCAATTGTTTTCCTTGTCAGTTGACGGTAAGGTCTTAATATTACTACTATCAGTAGTAATGCTTGTTACAGGTACATCATATTTGATCTAATCACGTACCTTCCTATATCGCCTATTTCTAATTTGTCCTGACTATAAGACAACACTGTATTATGTAGAAACAACCATACCTATTCCAAATAATTGGTTTAATTAATAGGTGTAGTATTCATGTTAGTTCGGCCATTGTTCTGTTTTCCTTGTATGATGAACTTAATAATTTAGTGCCAAACAGGAAAATTAGTATTTATTCTTGAGTGCAAATCCACGATTTACCAGGAAAAATATTTTGCGGTCATGTTATTATAATGGACAAAATGTGTTCTATACCATATAGATATGAACCTAATTCATTTTTGTGGGAAAGTGTATTTTTATTTACTTGTATATTACTAATGGTTTTACGTCCTGCTGTGCACCGAATGTTGCCCTACCTAAGAACATAATGCGTCGTGTGTCTATAAATTTATGGCCATATTAATTGCGGGATCCCCGAACTATAGACGATGTCCCGGTTTTGAATTGCTTCTATTGTTTCCAAACAATTACTTTAATAATAAGGGCTGTTGATGAAGGGTGCGATATTGGATCTGAGAAACTAATACAAAGTTACTACGGTGTTGCTTTGTTTGCACGTTACTGCATTTGTTTTAATTGAAAATTAACAGCAGACCTATTTGGAACTGTTGTTAGAAGTTTGAAACTGATATTGATTCCTTTTCTTTGGTTTGCTAGAAACAATTAATATTTTTATTAGTTTGAACGTATTAAATTATAGACCGGCTAAGCACTAAGACTTCTCAGGTTAAGAGTTTGTATGTAAAATGGTAGGTAAGTGTAAAATTCATAACATCAAATCAGTTTAATACCAGTTCTGCATTAGGTGCGAATAATCCCACTAGGCGTATGTAATAACCATATACTCTGGGGACATAAGCCGTATGTAGTTTATCCCATGAATGTGTGGGGTCACGCCATAAGCTAGGGTGGTTTGGAGGTCACTGTCCATTGTTACGAACCCCAAACATATATTTTCTACTTTATTATTGTAAAGAAAATGGTTTCCCAAAAATGTTTTGTAGGGAAAAGTTGGGATGAGTATTTATGATTTTAAATTATTTGTGACTTAGAGCTTAAAAATATGTTAAGTACTCTGCTGTTCTTAAGAATGGATGAGTGGTAAAATAATACATCGCATGCGAGACCTAAAAAGCGCTTCACGGCTTTTTGAAAGTATGAATATAATAAAGATGAAACTTAGACCGGCATTGATTGACTGATTGATGTCATTGATTGACTGGCCTGAGAGTGCTAATACGATACATTACAAATATGTTCGTTTTTTATCAACCTGGACACTAAAATTTTTACCAAAATTACATCACCTTAATGCACCTTGTATGAAACCTCAACCTTACATTGTATATTTAGTGCGGCATCGACGGATAAAACTGTGAATCTGTTTTACATGTAGGAGTTCGGTCATTGCTGGTGACACGACTTTGGTCTTAATAAATAATGTCGGTCTCGGCGAGCGGTCGGGGTCGGCAGTATATTTCACCGACATGTATACTCTGGATTCAGTTTATTTGTAAACATTTGAACTGAATAAAATTTAACATATTATTGGTACACCTTTGAACTGACGTTCCTCAATTCGTTTTGGAAGATACTGATTTATTTTGGAAAAGTTCGCTTCAGGAATTGAAAGATGCTATAGACCATAATGAGCTTGAGTCACCATTTTAAACACAATATGTTTTTGAGCCCATAATTAGTGGCCTCCACTAATGATTGTTCTGAGTCTGGGTGTTTTGCGCATGTGACTTGAATGTTTGTAAAATCCTTTGCTACACAAGTGTTTCATTTCTTTGTTTTTGTGAAGGAGTCGATGAAACAAAAACTCTCACATAGTTTTTAGGCCCGAACTCCTCAGAGCTGGTGTTTAAAACAAGACTTGATATTACTTCAATGGAGTAAACAGCCATTGGCTATTTAATTCATTTCCTGCTTATATACAGGTAATTAAACAACGTCTATTTCCATCTACATAATTAGTTTCTATTTCAGTAATGCTCCTGCATGCATTAGGAATCAATTAGCAACATAATTATCGCTCAGACAGCCTCATTGATTAGTTAATCTATCCAATATTGAGCGTAAGATAGAGGAAAAATAAGTTACTTCTGTACTATAAAAACAAATAATAACTAATACATACTGGTAATAAGAAAATAATAATAAGTTAAAAAAAACGTCGTTTTCGAGTACACGGTAAGTACAAAACCCCATTCTAACCAAATAGTTTTAAAACTACATTGTAGAGCGGTCGCAGGTGCAGAAACCAGTTTCCGATATTTGGTTTGTATCCCGACCATCCCCTATGTATTGCGGGGTTCTGTATCAATGGGCTCTAATGACGTGGACACAGCCCTTTGTGGCCCTTTGCACCCCCGGCCCCCGCCCGCACCCTACCCCACCTATTTAGATTCAATGTACGAATTAAGCACATCCCCTCAATTCACACCTCGGCAAAATCTCAACTTTGCAGATACCTTGATTGATCAGTTGCGTTCCCTGGTCTCATGGATTCCAGTGTTATTTTTTTTATGTAATGATTATCCATGACGTACAATGTTTGAAAGAAGAACCGGTTAAATTTTATACCCATACGTATAAGTACGTGTAAAAGGATATGATTGAAATGAAGCACCTTTTTAAACAAAAACCAAAATTGCCAAAAATTTAATTGGATCTAACAAAAATATCCGCTGTTAAAAATTCATTGAGAATTCACTGATTCTATTCAAAACAGAATTCACTGTTGCTCTTAGTCAAAGTTGTTTTTGAATCACAAAAGTGGTATTTAAAGAAGACGAAAAATAGAAGCAGCATTTAAATGCAGTTTATTATCCTCTTCAGTCAGACCTTTTTAAGACATTAGTGCAGGACGGGATTCAAACCTGCGACCTTTGCCTTATCAGTTCTTAGTCATACCATTAGGCTTTAATGCTAGCAAACGTTAATAATTTGAACAGGACACTAGCATTGTATTAATAGTTCATAATACATTTGTAACTGTACATAACAGTGGATTGTTAATACACGGCGGTTTATTTGACTGATGGCGTTTGCACGTGTATATATTATAATGTAACAGAATAACATACTGCGCAGGATAATAATATTGCCACTGCACACCGCTAAACTAGCAATCGTGGGCATAATGTGACTCAAACAAGATATGATTCAGTGATGGTCAAAAGGTTTTGGTAAATATATATTCTTTGTAGACAAAAATAAACAGAAGCGGATCTATGAAGTAACTTTTGCATTCAGTATTATGTGGCAGGTCTGTTTGCTGTGTATGGACTTAGGTTTATCTTAACCAAGAATTCAATTAATTCATCATGCCCATTTGGGGTCGGCGCAACATGATGAACAATTTAAAAACAATTCTAAATTATACCGGAAAGAAATGCAATTTTTATACATTTTTGCAATTTCATCGAAAAGTTAATTTATTATGTTCTGCAGGTTCAATCTTCTCTCAATCGAATTGAGGTAGAGTTGGCACCCTGAAACCTGACACTAGCGCCAATCCGAGCAGCGGCACAAGTTGGAACTACATTCGAAAGAGTAGCTAACAATGCTTATAACACTGAATCTTGGTTCATTGTCATAGCACCATTTTAGGGTCGAATTGAAAATCGAATCAAATTCAAAAATAGAACAGAGAAGGTTTCAGTTTCCTTTTAACTTTATATTAGACCACTATTAGTATATATCATAAAGGTTTTAGCTCAGACAGTAAGAGCTTGGTATACACTACTAAGGTATACACTGCTCAGGTGGACACAATTCGTGGTCCCAAAATTGTATCCCACAGCAGTATCGGATATTAAAGGTGATGCTTAGACGGCAGTCACTCCACTATATTGGAGAATGTCGATGTGCTAGTGGTGCTCTCTCATGCGGCAAACCGTTTATCTGTTTCGGCTGTTGCTATACTAACTATAGCGGTTTTTACTGCAAACTGTCAACTAGATGCGCATGACGCGTGAAAGATAAACTCGTTGGTGATTTTAACGATATTTTAAAGACATAAGATTGTTTGATAGATGAGTTTGAATCTTTACTCGTCTGGGATTTGAGTTTGAAGCAGAATTGTTTTCTATTACACAACTGTTTTAAGCAAAACATTTTCTTAGGCTAGAACACTGGCAATTATACTGGAACACGGCATTTTTTAGCTTTGAAATCGAATTTTGTGAATAATCTACGTCACCTAACCCATTTGTTTTTTAATCCAACTCGCATTTAAGCGGTTTTATGGAACTGTATTAATTTATTATAATTATTATGTAATTTTGTATTTGATGGCCGACTGCATTTTAATACTGATTTCGCAACGAATAATTTAATTTAATATCAAGGTGACAATACATTAACATTTTGATTGAATAATTAACATTAGGCTGTCTCAGTATTGTAGAAAATTATTAATAGAAAATTTTAATTTACAAGCTGTAATAATCATAATATCAATGATATATTTTGATGTACTACACTATGCAATGCACTTATAACATTTAGTAATCTATATAAACTTCATAATAAAATCACCAAAAAAACTATAAGAGAAAACAAAATAGTTGCGAAACCCTGTTACAAGTAACCAAACCTTCGAATATTGCCAATAGAAACCCAAGGACATTGTTAACACTTGAAAAGGACAGAAAGTAGTCTAATGTATCAAAAGAGGGCAACTTTAAGTCGACTTCCATTTCTTCAAATAAGGTCCAATAGGGCACGGCTATTATTCCATGTCGGATGTGTTCAAATCTCGTTACGACCTGAATCCGAGGGTTATCCGGAACGGGAAATAACTTACAGTTTATTTACCCATCGAACGTATTTCTAATCTTCCTATAGAACAATATTTATTTTATAACATAAGGGATACTTTTGTATTATTCGATCTGCCCCAAAGTCGATATTATAATATTATGAAGCTGAAGAGTATGTTCGTTTATTTGAATGGAGGCGCTTACTTACTGAGGCATATATACCACCACGCTATGGTAAATAGGAGTAGATCAGTAATGAAATGTGTAAGAAAAACGGTGAGAAGATACGTGCACTCACATCATTTATAGCCTCGCGGTCAAAGTCGCGCGCGTAGTGTACAAACAAGAGTAGAAAGCTAACCAAAGAATCTGTACGAACTTGGGCCCGATGTTCAGATGTTTAAAAATGTCAAAGAGGTAAAACACGCTAACTGTCGTGCACATTTACTGTTAACAAATATAAAAACCATTATCGTAGAACATTGTGATTTCCAAACAGTACTAATAAAAGAAACACATAAAATCTGAAAATGTCAGTGAACGCATAAAACGACCTCGCTAATAACGCAATATTATTGGCCCGTGAAATTACAATGGGACATCATAAACATTAATTTCAGATAATTGTTATTTACTGTAAAACATGTTATTAATTTAAATAAAGAGAAAATGACTATAAACACGCTTAAATACGATTTTACGAACTGTATAAGATTAGGAATTTAGATAGATACCGTAGAATTCGGTAAACACCGCGGTCACGTGGTGTGCGCGTCGACGGACCGGTAGAAAGTAGCTTACCTCCTGTGCCACTCTTCATTCAACCACATTGAACAGGTTACAACTCGTTAAACACACACAAACGTAGCACTCGCAGCTTCTAAAGCAACGACACGAGCGCTTACACTCACACATCAACATACCGTGTATGTATTCCGTTGCGAGTGCGCAGGTCAACTTGGCATATCTTTTTTTTCGGAACTGGTTTCTGGAGCGATAAAAGGATGACTCAGGGTTATCAGGTAGGGATTTCTTTTACTGTAATGATTCTACGAACAACTGTGTTGTGTGTTACATCACATGTATTCCTTAAAGTATGATCAATACTAGAACAGTATTAGGGAGGCACTTGTGATTTGTGAAGAAAGGGGGATTTTTGGAATGGAACAAACAAAGCAATAGGGGGAATGATTAAACAATTTAAAGTGACAGAATTCTGTTTCTCCTGATCTATAACGTAAGACTAATTACACATACTATTGAAAATTACTGTGTATCTGTTCGACCAAAAAAAGTGGCTTGACGTTGTTACGAAAAAAAAGCAGCGTGTAGAGTCAAAGTTTTGCGTAGATAATGTGTACACATTGTTGAAGTTTTTGCCCCTTTTAATTTATCTAAGAAGTAATAGTATTCTGTCCAGACACTGTTACAGTATCATTGTGAGAAGCGGTGATTTATTGTGTGCTCGCACGTGTGGTTTGGTGCCAACGTTCATGACGAGGGATGTCTCTACCTGCTATAGAAACGAACCCTGCCTATGAATGTTAAATGTATTGATAACTTTTATTCAATAGAACATCTATTCATGAGCCCTCGGACCTTCCTATGCCTCGATAGTTGGCTCACAAAACGTACTCAAAATTACACCATTTACGAAAATCATTCAAGCAAAACTGGGTGAATAATGTTCGGTAGTTAGAAGTTAGGAGACCAATATTGTTTTTATTCCAAGTAAAGTTTCTTTTATAACTCTTATCCAACTTTATCAAACTTAAAATAAAGATTCGATATAAATTTAATCGAAATATAAACCGTACTAAATCAAATTTGATCTCGGGTTATCATTTCCATTCGATTAAACGTTCAATTGAAGATAAAGCACCCTCGAACTTGGCTAAAGTGCTTAAATCTCGATTACGTTAAAGTTTAGGGCAATGTCAATAGCTGGTTGGATTAACAAAACACTTTGGGAATCTGATTTGTATCTGTTGGGTGATTTGCGTAGCGAGACCTACCCTAGTTGTTTATGTCACAATAGCCTCTACCTGCGGCCGGCCGTTGTAACAATGCGTAAGTAGGTACTCTCCGACGCATAATGGTCACTTTCGGTCCCCATAGCTTATTGTGACCGGCTTCTCACTTGACAAGATTCACGGATCTTTCAAGGTTATCTTTAACAAAACAAATTCTAAATGTGACGCACAGGCATCCGCAATGTTCATTGATTATTCAATTTCTTTTGTCCGACTATTCAATGTTCCGTTTTCTTTAAACAAAAGTTAATGTTTGACTTCTGTTGGATTGTGAATTGTATAGAGTTTAGATAAAATCCTTGACCCTAATATTATTTTTATCAAGGAACCTGTTCCTCCAGGACGCCTTTCTTTCTGGTTGCAACATGTCGATATGTGAGCATGCTGTCTCGCTCACACACTTACGAAACTGAGTCCTGAAACGAGACGAAATAACTTGGGCCTACGCACGCGAGTATCGTGGGAAACCGATGGAAACAAGGTGTCTGTCCTTCCTTTTATTTTACAGCTTATATGATTGCCCTTTGTTCTCCATGCGATACGTATTTGTTTAAATTTCCAATTCATTCTGTGACAAATAAAATACCCTATTCATTATTTCAAGAAACGTTTAAAATCATGATATAACAAGAATCACGTTATGTAAATAGTTTTTCTCAGCAATTTCGTAATAATGTCGGCGAATAACTAGGAGCAAGTCTGTGGAACGATCACGCCTCGGTAACCATGGATACCATTCAACACCGAATAACGACTACCTATGGCTTTTCTTATTATACCCAAGTTCTTATAGGTAACCTCGAAAAAATCGAGCTTTTGGTCAACATGAGTTTTAAAGAAAAATCCACCTAATAATAAAAATCCAAAAACTCTGCAATTTTTTCTCATCAATGTACACTTGTAAAAGTTGAACGATCTCGTCAGCCTCCAGTTTATTGACAAAAGACAGATTTACAATAATCAATATTCCGTCCGCGTAGTAAATAGTCGATACGCTCACGTAAACAATTGAATCAGAGCGCATACATTGAGAACTTACTATAGAGTATGGATGTTTAGTGAACGCGCCGGCGCAGACTGCAGCGAGTCTTAAGTAAACCGGTACCGGAGAGGTCGACGCTCGATCGCCAGATGTCTCTGTTCTTGGACCACACCGGTGTTAAGACCTGAGTCATAACACCGTGCTAATTGATGCTTCCTTACAAGTACAACAGGGGATATTGGGTTTTAATTGTTATAATTTATTGCAGCTTATGAAGAATTTGTTCTCTTTGATCGCATTGGATGCCGATTAATGGATCATAAATAACAATGACACTTCGTTGCGAAACCGATAGTACCAAAAATGGGCATATACATGATACAATATCATTTTATAATTCACCAGATTTCGTACCCAAATATTCGACTCAGCAAAAGTGCATATGATGTAGAACAGAATTTTAAGTAGTTCATGTAATGAAGAAACTAAGTACGTTAATTAAGAAACCAATTTCAAGATATTATTATGAGAACTACTCCGCCACTGCTCGACTTCTCGCATTTTATTTTATGGCTCTGATATTACCTTTTTCAATTTCCATAACTTTAGTAAATGGGAATTATAAAGAGATGAGGTTTTGGGGAGCTATTAAACTTCTTTGGCTCGTCTAGAAAGTGTGGTTTGCGTTCCGGCTTCATTATGTGCATCGATCCGTCAACTGTCTGATGGTACGAGGTTAGTTAGCGACCACCAAACTGTCCACCGCCCGCATCCTCACTGTCAATGAACCCTTTGCTTTTTCTTCTGCAGGAAGCCAGTTTGCCAACTTAACTTTTTATAATTCAGCTTTTGTTCGTTTACAAAAATTTAAATTAGGAAACAGCGCCATCCCTTGCAAAACGTTTCACGACATGAAGCAACATCGATTTGCTTGAAAACCGTGGGAAACTCGGAAAGAATGCCAACTGAAGACACCGCTCGGCTAAAATCGAGAGCATTCAATCACGACACGAATAAATAAAAATCGATAAACACCCGAAATTTTCATAATTTGTCTGCTCGTTATGAGTTCGTGAAACTAAAAAAACTGCAGTAGATGTAGTTTTTTTAGTTTCACGAGTTTATTCGAAACTGGTCCCTAAATGGAGAGAATTGTAAAGCTGGTTGGAAGGTGGACGTGATTTGAATAATTTTGCTAAACTTTTCTCAATAAATTACATTTATTGTGCTACGAATGAAACATTTTGATACTTTTAATAAAACAGTGTTTTTATAATTCCTATTAGTAAATACAATTTGTAAACACGAATTACATAGTAAATACAAATATGTCGGCATTAAACAGGTTGCGAATGCAATTTTAAATGAAATTTAATACTTATCTTTGTAATAAAGCGAAATAAACGTATTATCAAATTATTAACGAAAAATTTATTTGTTTCAGGTATGTGATAATTAAAACCAGTTTTTATCGCTTGGTAAGTTAATTAAGGACATGTAACTGTCTGTTATTATCTGGGTGGATATATACATAAACATTTAGTAGTTGCGGACAATTCAACTCATCTGTGCGCGTGTGGCTATGTGTGCGTGCGGTTGTTTGTTATTAAAGCTTTTGAGTGACACACAAATGAAAGCTGTATGGTTACACATCGTCACTGTATATTGACAAGAGTTAACCACACATCGCGCGCTGCGCAAATACGACTTGAATCGTTCAAAATCCTACTATCCTACTTATATAATAAACGCGAGAATTTGTATGTATAGATTATGGAAGTTTGTTCCTTTTTCTCAAAAACCACCGAAGGGATTTATAAGAAACTTATATGGTACACAGATAGTTTATAACCAGGATTAACATATAGGATAGTTTTTTCCCCGATTTTAGGTTCATGTAGAATTGCGTGGGCGAGCCCGCGGGCAACAGCTAGTTACGTCTAAATCATACTTTTCAAGGAGTTTTAAATGAAAGTATTTAAGAGCATAGCGGCATTTTAGTTTTATCGGCTAGTAACAATGGTTGTTGTCGTTAGCATAGATTTCCTCTGCAAGCGTATCGAAGGCCGGTAAAAGGTCGTAATGTGGCGCACTGACTTAGTTTGCAGCACAAAGGCCTTCGGTTTTACTTTTGTGAGCTTTTACAATCAAAAATCGTTTGTTCACTCTCAAATAAATATACAGGCAATTTTCATATTGAAACTCTGTCGTCAAAACCTCATGAGTCTGATATAACGAGCCGTTCTCTTTTTGTAAAATACGTTAAAGCACAGTTTTTATGGTGCAATATAGTCTATAAAAATCATGGTCATGTGTCGCACAGAGATAAATAGAGCTACTGTAAAAATTGTATTTAGTAGGTATTCTAGAGGTTTTGTAACACCTAAATATTAATGGTCAATATTTATATGTAATATTAGGGGTTTGTACACAATCGTTGATAACAGAACCCTAATTTAGATTTTTTTAGGAAATTTGTTTCCCATTCTACGAAATCTGTCAGTGCCACGAGTTTACCGATTTTTACATTACATCCGTCAATACTATTAGTCATCCAAACATAAATCGATGCATAATCAAAAAGTAGACAGCCTAACAAAAATGAAACAAAAGACAACTAACCTGGCTGGAAAAGAAAAAAACAAAATACTCGGACAACTACTGAACTATTTTGGTGAAAACAAAAGAAGGTTGAGAACTTTTCAAATAAAACGAACATTCGTAGCAACGGTATCCTTTAGTAGGATTATACTGCGCTCGTAATGTTATTTTGGGCCTTTAAATACTTTCAGCTGTCTCACTGTCATTTTGAAACTATTTTTCACTCCAATACTTTAAATCCGTGTAAAGTTTCTAGCAGGATTAGCGTTTAAGCCGTCTTGTATGAAAAGTTTCTAAAACTCCTCTCTATATTTTACGTTAGTACTAGTATTTAGTTCTGAGGAAAAGTTTCTATTTATTTGCAAAGGTAAAATTTTCTCTTTATTTCTATAGTAGAATCTTAATTAAATATATATTTCGTAACTCAGCAGTATTCTATATTTAAAGCAACCAATGGATAATTTCTTTATTTCTGTCCCAGTAAATCAAATATTCTTTTTACGGTACTCTTTATTCGAAGTAGCTTATTTCTGTATCAATTCTCAGATCCTATCTTTTCATTGGATTCTGAAAAGTTATTGAATAAAAACTCTTTGAATTCAATTATTGTTCCGCGTAAACGTCAACAGTCGCGGCTCTACATGGTTCCATGATCTTCGCTTTATCCGTCACTGGAAACCACACACGATACTTTACTTGAAACTGCATTGCCCGTATTGTATTACATACAAGGAAACGAAGCGAATTGAAGTTACTTTGATGTAACTATTGCAGCAGACCACACTCGCGTGCTCGACAGACGTTTATCATTTTACTACAATTTGTTTAAATCATGACGCAAATGATGCAAACCGCTCCGTGCAAATTTGCTGTTAAGCAACCTCGTACTGCTAATATTCTCTTGCGTTTGATATTTGACCTTTACGCCTTGAAAAGTATGAAACTGTCAATCATGTTTATAGCGCAAAAAGTAACAAAGATATAGTAATTTGAAATGATCTTATCACATTCAAAACTATTTTAAAGGCAGATATTATGTTACTAATATGTGTGGAAAATTAATTATAGTACTTCCTACGTTTGCTCGGATGCGCCCCAGCAAATGTAGTAATTCATATTGTACAAGACAAAGGGAGCTCTGAGCTCGGTGTTACGTAAGACGAAGCGCTTGGCAATGGTAGTGATCACAACAAGAAGAAAGCATAAAGCGGTTGCGATGAGATGTTCCAGACAAGCGAAGTCACGTACTACTTTCCAGTCTTCAACGAATAAATAATAAATGACAAAATATACTCGCATTTCTACTTCAAATGTGTACCATCAGCAAATGCGTTTTGCTGACTGTAATGTGACGTCACGAACGCAAATCGCCTGGAAATGCAAGCTCTTGTTAACGCCTTTACAATGTTCCATCGACACACTTTTGTTTTGTTATCAGACTGTGACTGTCAGTGCGTGAGATAACGATCTTCGAATGTTTTGTAAAGAAATATTTGGGCAATAAACCGAAAATGGCTACTAATAGCTTCTCATTTCTGTTTTTGGTTGAAATCTCACAACCGAATAAAAACGTAGGCACAGCTACCTACTTGCGTATTCACAACCGTTTAAAATATTATACGGTTTCGTGAAACTATGTAAATTGCGATCTAAACGCAACTTAATTTGTCAATTTTAACCGTCAATCTTTTTTCTGTATTATCGCCGATCAGTTTCTTAGGATGGCACAAAAAGCTTCCAACATATGCGTCATTAAAGTAATCCGGACCCACGTTAAGGATTTGAAATGGGTGCCCTGCGGGAGGCGGGCCCAATTACTAGCCCGTGTACCTGCGCCCTAATACACTCAGGATCCTTCAAATAGGATAGTGTTTAACGATAAAGGGTCCATTCGTATATCGACGAATAAAACAAAAACTGTCTATTTTGTTTGTAGGTAAGACAAAAAACAATTGATACTTAGTCGTGTAAATAAAAATACAGATACTAACCTGATACAACAGATTCATCATCCCGTATAACTAACATAGGTTTAATTATCTCTTATATAAAGGCGGCATAGTCTAGTCATGTCGGATGAAAACGTATTAGACGGCCACCTACACTCGCTCTCGTCCTCGAGGATTTGTAGCAAAACAACAGGATGAACAATTAGCAAGGCTCAGCTTTGTAACCCATTATTAGTCTAAATATATCCACGGATGAAACTTCCTTACATCCACCGTTATTTCTCTCACGCTCCCTTGTATTCCCTGCACGTGAACTCGTTAAAAAGTATATTTGATACAACAATCCCGAGTTTCTCAGCTCCAAGTAAAATGCTAAATATTCTTATCTATCCGAGAGCGTCTTATAAATAACATCGACAAAGATGTTGAATATTTTACGCGCCGACGTGAACGCTGAAGGCTTGAGCGCACGAAACGTTTGCGTGAAGGCGTCAGTAAATCCCGGGGGATCCAATTTACCCCGTCGACTTGTAAACGCTACGCCTACCGCGCTAAGCCCGCACGCCACACGTTTTATACCTCCCAAATTTCACTCAACTTTGTGTTCGATAAAGAAAAGTTATAAGAAAAAGATTTAACACGAGACGGTAAGCATTTCTTCTCATCACAGCATTATGGAGATCCGATTTCGAGTTTTATTTTGTTTGATGTTCAATACAATGTACTTTCGTGCTGCATGTTGTGATATTTACTTTACGTCAATTGTTTGATGTGTCATTCTTTGAACAGTTGTTTTTATGTAAACATGGATACATGGTTTCAAATCTTCAGCTGTTTAAATAACATCGGAAGCGACCTTCATTGTAGCTGCTGCATCAAATTACTGTGTTGATGATTGAAATCTGAGCGCACGTTGAGTAACCGACAATTTTATTGTTTGATCGTTCCACAGATATCAATTTATTGTGGTTATATATACGTGATTACCTATAAAAATACTACGGAGTTTTTGCGTCTGCCTAAGTTTGGTGCTCGGTGAATTAATCTGTCTCCTTGATCTAAAAAGTTACATACACGTTGAACGTTGAGGAAAAACAGCGATTGCTTTATTTGATCTGGGTCAACGTTGAATACCTTCAAGCGTAGTTAAGCTCTTTATTATTATAATTATAATACAGTGATTTAGAACAACGAGTTGTGACTTAGAGAATCTTAAAGAGATAATCGGAATCACGTTCATAATTATAGACTGTGGTATTTTCTTTGATGTTAAATTTATATGATGCTGTGAAATATGGATTCTTAGATTAGTATTATGAATGATTGTCGAGAACTAACCTTATAAACTAACTTTTTTCGCATAAACATTAAAAGATGAAAGTATCATTATTTTACTACAGAACGTTAAATCTCAGTGCTTATCCGGAATTAATGGAAATCCAAACAAGGAAGTGTTGGAAACGTTTTAATTAGTCGTAAAACACGTGTGCAAGCAAGTCTTTTTGTGTTGACACGACCATTTTATAGCTTTTTAATTATTTCGATGACCTAAAAGAAGTTATAAGGATGTATTCATTAGCAAACATAAACATGAATCAAATGTACATTTAATAGCTTGTTTTCTTTACTTTTATAGTCAAATGGTTACGTATTGTGTGATTTCCCTTGTAAGTTTATTTTAGAAAATCATTTGTATGTATGTAGGTAATTATTTTCCTTTTCAGTCTTTTATTCTTCTGTAGATCTTGCATATTTAGTTTTATAGAGTAGAACAGTTGTGCAATAGAAACAAGATTCGCAACTGAATGTCCAGTTCCATAAGGCTAAAAATAAACTTATTTTTTTTTTAATTTAGGAAAATTTTAATTTCCAAATCACGGTTCGAGATAAAACGTGTTGACTGATGGAAAGGCAGCGTGGACTTAGTAATAGTGCTATTTTTACCCTTTGATTACGGAAACAAAAAAAAACAGACTGTCTACGGTGTCATATTTTTTGTTAGAGTTTGTGGCTAAACTGCAACTGCAAAAGTGGATCGAACACAGGTTAAGCTATGCTTGATGCGGTGGGTCCGTGGATGGGCGACAAAATACGTCATAAAGACCAATTGAACGCGCCATCCGAAAACAACCTTAGCTGCAGCTGGTTAGACTGGAAGCCGGCCCCAACATACCACCACCATACCACCTGTTGCACTCAATGGGATACCATTAAAAAGAGTGTATAAGTTTAAATATCTGGGTCACTCATTGACCCCCAGCCTTCACGACGATGACGACATTGAACGGGAGCGGAGAGCGTTGTCGATTCGAGCGAACATGCTGGCCCGTAGGTTTGCACGTTGTTCCCTTCAGGTAAAGATCACACTCTTTCGAGCTTACTGTACTTCTTTCTACACGTGCAGCCTTTGGGCCAGATATACTCAAAAGTCGTACAGCGCTCTCCGCGTTCAATACAATGACGCGTTTAGGATACTGGTGGGGCTGCCTCGCTTCTGTAGCGCATCAGGAATGTTTGCTGACGCACACGTAGATTGTTTTTATGCGACCATGCGAAAGAGATGTGCCTCTCTGGTGCGCAGGGTGCGGGCCAGCTCCAACAGTGTCCTGACTATGATTGCTGGGCGTCTGGATTGCTCATACGTAAATCATTGTTGTGCCGTCTCGCATGGGATAAAGCAGCGGTGACCCGTGTGAGTTATTCGAATTAATAAAGTTAAATTAAATTATGAAATGTTACTAACAATAGTTTTAAGCAAAACTAACATTATTGAGTCATGGTTACTTGAATAAAGAAATGATATTATATTATTATTATTATTATAGTTGGGAAAAGGCTAAATTGGTGATGATGATGCTTATGGTTTCATCGGAAATTAACTGTTAGTAGAACTAATCTATTTATAATATACTGTACTATTCCACGAGCTGTCTGTTTATCAGAATTTCGAAAAACTAAACACGTCCATCTTGTTAGAATAAACTAATTTAGGTCTAGAATTTACGTGTGAGGTAAATAAAGGTAATGAGAAAACTGGTGTTTTATATTATATTGAATATCATAAGTTAAAATTAATTTAAGGTGTTATTTTAAAACTTCTTATTTAGAGTTAGAGTAAGACTTGTATTTGTCCTTATCCGTTCATTAGTTCAATACTTCCTTAGATTAAGAATCGGATGCTTTATAGAAGTTACATGAATCACATTAATCGCACTGCAGTCAGATTCAAATCACATAGAAATCCGGTTTTATAACCAATATTGATATGCCAATCAAAGAGGGAATTTAAATTGCCATCGTACAACTTTATAGAGATACTAAGCTTGTTTGTGACATAAATCACACGTTTATGTTTTCATTACAGTACATATGAAGGCCTAGTACAACCTCTTTTGTAATTGTGGCAGCGAGACACAGCTCTACAATTTGGAAAGCGCTATCTCGCTCGCACACCTGCAACGGAATTGCTTTTAAAGGTGATAGGGCCAATGTAAATTGTGTACGTCTACAGTTAACGTTGTTTTATTGCTAAGTTTATGTCCCACAACTTCTAGTCCGAGCACGGGTATATAACACCAATTACTCACTCAATATTTATCGTTAACTCATATTTATTTACGAGACAAAATATTTTTTTTTTTAAGATCTCATTAAATCTCATTCAGGAAAGATTTTTGACAGATATTTTCGCACATTTAAAAAAGACTGTCACTAAACTAAAGGTTTTATCTAATATTTTATAAAAGAAACTGTTATGTACTATTAGGCTTCTGAAATGGTATAAATGGACTGACTGCCTCCCAAAGCCAACTAACTCACACTGGGCAAATTTAAAATCTTAGTGCGCACAAAGAGAGTCCACTACTAGTATCCAATAAAGTATGAAATGTAATAACTCAACTAAAATCTACGACTATCTATTTAATCTCCAAAGCGCTGTTACCAGTCGTAAAAACAATGACCTAATTGGGTTATGAGCGAGCAATAATTAATGTATCAGCGCTAATCGAACTATCAGCACTGGTCTCTAGTTTCATACGTTTTAAGCTTCACTCCATACCAAATATCTGTACAATAAAATAGCGGAGTGAAAGGCAAACCACTACCCACTACGTGAGCGACTCAGATCGCACTCCAAGCCAAAAGAAAATAAACTTTATAGATTTAAGAATACGGTCCATTTTTAATGTAATTCCCACTTTGTTCTGGAAAATGGCATTGCTGTGTTCACAATACTTTATACTCGGTCGGTTTGTCTTTTGTTTAACAGTAGGATCCTGCTTCGTATTATTTATAGAAATTCTGTAGTACTTGAGTTGTATATCTTAGCATGTTACGAAATGAGGTCACAAACAGACTGAATCCTTAATTCCGTTTGTACGGTATCTTTAAAGATTATATATCCTAAGTGTTTTAAGTGATCACTTGATATTTAATGAGTGCTAGAGTGCTCAGTTTTTTCGTAAATTGGATGCTCAGTAACTGTAATTAGTGAACGTCTTCTTGAAATCCTTGTTAAAGTCTTCTTGTGGACCTAAATCAGAAACGAATGTTTTTTATACTTGTGATATCAAAGTGATTAAATCATTTCAAAATACGAGTGCTAGTCAGATGTAGTAAAAATTCTGTTTAAATGAAACAAAAGATAAAGAAACGCGTAGATACCAGAAAATATCTACTGAGGAAAAAAACATCGTTTTAAATTATTCTTTATTCAAATTATTGGCCTGAATTTGTTTCTACAGCATTATTTACAACTTCGAACATGATTGTTTGTTAATTATAAGACTTATTATTTCTTAGAACCTCCTTTGATTGTTTTTTAAATTGTCTCATTTGTCAACTCCAATGTACGACAACCATAGTCTTTTAGAAATCAACCTCAATGGTAAATTGTTAGCAATAATCTTTACAATAACAAACAATGACGCTGTAAGACCAATTAAAATAAATTACCTGTTAATAAATCTTTATCGTAAAATTAATAACAAAAACATGAAGTATTTAACTAAAATAAACGTGTAGTCCTGTGTTTGACATTACTGTGCAAACAAAACTGTTTGCTGCAATGTAAATACATTTATTTGTAATCTATACCATGGTTTTATTTATTCATATCGAATTGAAAGTAAAATTTATGTGTTACAATCATATTTAGTTATTTGAAAACAGATAATATATGGAGCTACTATTTTTTTACGCATTGCCATCTCTTCTGTATCGATTTTGAGGAACTTGCTACAAATTTCATGGACACTCTTAAAGTTTGGCTAAACTTAGAGAAAAAAGTTCCTATTTCGTTCTTTTTTTGGGAGTGGGTCGCAAGATAAATATCTAGTTCGAAACTCAGAACATTGCTTACCTGACTTAAGAAACATAGATAAATATGGAGAGGTAACAATATATACAACAACATCAACACTTAAACAAAAGAAGGTTTTAATGCAAAGTGTTGCTTGTCAAGTCAGATAATTAAAACTGCTAATCGTACAGATGTGAAACTTAAATTTTAGTTTGCATATAAAAGTAAAAGTTTAATATTATTTATTTCTTCTATGGTTTTCAAATCAAATCTTGCCTACAATTCACCCAACTTTATATCTCTTAAATTGGTCATTCCTTAATCACCAGCTGTATTGCAAACTACGTCTAGGACAATTATATGGCCAACATTTATTTCACAAAGTCTTATGACCATACAAATATAAACATTTCGTCCAGCCTGTGTTTGCTCGGTAAAGACGTATCGTTGTTTGCACGTTCACATTTCATCGATGCTTGCCTATAGACTCATGTAATAGGAGACTAGCTTGCAAACTCCTTCATTTTTTGTTCAGAATTTAAATTAGGCAAAATATAATCTTAAAGTATCTATTATATATCCTACTTGGTAACAAAAACTTTTGGTAGACAATCGTTAGTAATTTTACTTGATGCTATTTTTATTATTAAAATTATCTTTTTTCCTTCCCAAAATTCGGTTAATATGGCAATGTGGCAACGTTCGTTCCAATTCGCAACTTGGTATATTAAAAACGCGCCAAATGATTATTACCTTCCTATGGAAGTCGTCGAGAAGAATTTTCTTTCAAATGAAACATGAATAAAACGTGATCCCAAAAAATAACAGTCTGAGACACAATCGTGTCGTGACGGAATGAGTCTAATGCGAATTCGCCATTTTGTTTCACAGGAATACTGCGGAAACAAAAGCAGAAATACTTTCATATCCACAACATTGCACAAGTTTTGATTATTTTAAAACTATCATCACGCTTTTATATTGTTGAATTTCCGGCGAATTCAAAGTCCACGCAATACCGTCCGGGATATGTAACATTTTACACCTAACAGTTTTCCCGCAGCCTTAACGCTCCGGTACACTTCGCACTGACCGCCCCAAATTCGCGGTCGGAGCGTTTGAAATGATTTGTTAGCTCCTCGCGCTTCATACAATACGCCATTCTTTTATAACTCGCTCCGTAAGTCACAAAAGTATTTCTCAACGAGCATTGCAGTGGGGGAAGTTTTAGCTGAAAATACGAGCCAAGTTTTCTCCTTTACCTTGGATGGTAAAAAATCCGTGCCTGTCCCGGCGGCCGTGCCCAGACACGATAAAATTTACATGTTTCGCTTTCAGCCTTTATTTTATTTTAAAGGGTGAAATAAGACGGCATTACGCAAAGAGAATATTCAATTAGAGACTGCTTCAAGATTTATGCAGTAGGAAGGCGACCATTCAAACTTATTTCTGCCTTTTGGTATTTTGTTTTATTTCGATTTTTACGGGTCAAGATCATGTTGAATGAAATGCGAAACAATGAGATGCTTTACGTTATTACATTGATTAAAAAAATAATTGGATTTCTTTAAGTATTTAATAGGTAATTTAAGGAACTAACTATAAGCAAACGAAAAAAAAATTGGATTTATAAATCATCATTCCTATTAGTATCTACTAGGTATAGTAAACACAATAATAACTTACAAAAAAACCGCATCGTAACGTGTTAAATTTATGGTTATAAGTGGTTCATTCGTTCTTGATGTCTCTCTACGGCGTAGCTATTAAATATTTTACCGGTGGTAAGACAACGCCACCCGCGTCGAGACGTTTCATATTTTTTGTCAGTCTGTAAAGATCCTCCTTTGAACCGGGACTTCTATCATACTGTAAAGAATAGCTCAAGAAATATTGGTGAGATTAATATCTACCAAACTCAATAGCCACGTTTCCTTAGTACCAACTTATAACGATCTTTACTGACTTCTGTTCTAACGCTTTCCGACTGAATATATTGATTCAAAACTTACTGAGAACGAAAACTTCGTCGTATACTAATAGCAGTAATTGTTAACAGCTCAGCTCAGAACTTGTATAATATAACTACAAATTAAGTTATTGAATGACCAAGCACAGAAATAAATGACTTGCCGAGTTCCTTCATTACGCAAACTTCGAAATTCTGAATATAATATACGAACTTCGTGAATTAGGGTCGGTGCGTTGTTCCGAATACAAAGAAGGTGGGATTATACATTTAAAGAATTATAAGAAACGCTGACAGAGCTTATTGAATTTCTATTAATTTAATGAGCGCTTATAACGACTTGAATATTGATGGACGATAAGGAATCATATTTGTTCTGGTATGTTTTAGAAACAGATGTCTCGCTTCGACAACGGTTCAAATAAGTGAGTTTTATTGGGAGCCTTTGATGTCTTCTGAAAGCAATTTTCTCGTGTTTATGTTCTAAATAAAGAAACGTTTTTGTAAAGACAGATAAGATGATTACGTAACTTATGTCTTCGACGACATGTGTGAGCAATCAGAAACGAATTTGTGAGCGCAGTCATGAATAGAATGCATTCTAATTCACTAAAGCAAATAAAATGTTGAGTTATGTTGACTCTTCCTGATCTTATGTAATAGTTTCTGCTAAATTAATTCAACATTACATCATTAACCGTCGATAAAAAGCAGCTAAAAAATATTTTACTTAATAAGATTGTTAAAACGAGGAGACATGTGACCAAAAACGTCTTTCTATGAAATCGATAAGATGTCAAAGTCAATATTAAATTAATATTTTTTCATCACCATTTCTTTACTTCAGTTCCGCAACAAAAATATAAAGATTATTTACGTACACATACAAACGAGGTGCAGACGAAAGCGCGGCGCACCGCCGGGCAAACAAATCGTCATCTCATCCCAAAGTTCCAATCGCCTAATTGGCTATTCTCAAAGTTTGCTTCCCAATTATTGAAATTAGAATGTCGCTACCATCAATTTATGGCCAAATATTTTTGTTTTTCCTGCTATTGTGTAATCGTAGAATGAATAATAGGAATTCGAATTTATGATTAGAAAGTTACCCTCTTAGGTTTGTGTTTAAATGCAGTCTTGTATTCGTAACTTTACCTATACTTAAAATAAGTAGTAAGTATTAAGAATAAAATAAAATGTCGGGCTGTATTAAATTACAAAAATCCTCTCTAGCTGTTAAAACTTTGCTACAAAACTGAATAGTCAAAAAGCATCTTCTTCGCTTGCTCATTTCACACCAAACCGAAATAGAATCTATTTTCTCATCTAAATTAATGCAGTATTCAAATGATCAGCTAAATTTATATACGGACTCCTAATAAAAATGTTTAAACTAGATGAATTATGGAATTTATTTATTCTGTCATAATTCGGTCGTCGCGGCATTTCATTACGGCATAATGAAGAATAACATTCAGCCTGTATAATGAAATAAGCAGCCGATAGTCTTCATCAAAAATATAATATTTCTCAGCTTTATTTTGTTAAGGAGATTATGTTTAAGGCGAGTCTAAATGATGGATGGTTTTGGATATTGCGAGTCTGAGATTCTGAGATTGCATTTGTCTGTATATTGGGTTCTTTTTTTTAATAATGTAGAATTAAATATTGTGTGTTAGTGTGTACTACTAAATAGAAAAAGAAAAGAGAACATGTTGCTCCATTTTTGCTCAAAAATAAACCAACAAAATTTTTACACCACAATCCTATCTCACTTCAAAGCTGTCGCCTTCCGAAGTGTAAATTCAGTAAATTAAAACGTGCGACTAGGTTAACAATATTGGGAAACGGTGGCGAGGCGCGAGGTGACGGCTGCCACATGTGGCTTTAATGGTGCACTCTACGACAGAGCTCCATACCTCATTTATACGACACCACCCAACTAAGTATCTCGGGAATCTTAAATGGTTCCCCATCTTACATTAAATAATAAAGAATTCCTGGAACTGCTAGTCTAGTAAATTAATTTACTTTACAACGTGATTAAAAGTTAAATTTGTGATTGATAAATTTAATGTGCCCTGGATTTTAGCTTTCATGGCATTCTTATGTATACAAACCACAACTTTTTCCCTTCACACATTGCTTTAAATTAAAATGCCATTGGCCTTTCATTGTTGCATTACAGGAAAAAATGTTTAAAGTATGCTTGATGATTGTAATGGTCGTGAACAATGTTTAATGTTACGTAATCAAACCACCTGATGCCTTGCTGTGTAACCGCTCGGCGTCAGCGACATCGATTAGTGCACGAACGTAAAGCGGAAAAATAAAGGCTACCCGAAACTAATCTAGTCCCACGACCTACGGAATGGCTACGTATTTTAATCAGACATTCCTAAATGGATTTTTTCATTAAGTGCTGGGCTGGGCGGAATCGTACCTTTTAATTTTTTTATGGCTAGCCGGGATTCATCGGAACAACTCTAGTGTACCTGTTTTAGAATGCGCGGAATGCTTTACCTTGCCCAGCTGGCGCAACGTAATCAGCATTCAAATAAAGCCGCACGTGAACATTATGTTTGTAATTGCAAGTATTTTCTTTATTGTGTGCTACAGTTATATCTATATTGGGAAGTTTCCCGAATAAGGTAATAAGCTGAAGTGCGCCGTAACTCTTATCTGTCATCGCGCTTCATCGCTTTTATTGCATTGCGGCGTGAACCGTTCACAAGGGGAGGTGGCGATAGCTCGAATGGATGTTCAAATACAACCATTGTCTACGGTCACTTTAGTTTCGATCATTCTTATGTAGACTGTTTACTATATGCGTTAGATATTAGGTAAGATAAATTCTGAAACTGGCAAAAATTAAGAAAGATTGTACCTAGTGAGTTACAAACTGGCCAGCAATAAGTCGCCTTTAACACGGCAAGTAATATATTTTTCGTTTAACTCTGATTACGTCACACCAATTTTCTGCCCTCTTAAAATGTTTACGTAATGTATTTACGCAAAGAAAATTTACTACTAAAGTAACAGCGAGTCCAAATTAATTTTTGATCGTATTAACGGTTTTAATGGCTTCTCTGTTTAAGTTAGCTTCGATTTCAGTTGACGTTAACTTAAAGTTGTTTATTAAGTAAAACAAGAACTAACGAAATTTATTTCTAGATTTGTAATTAGCCTTATTGGTTTAATTGTCGTCTTTACTTCTGAAATTCTTGTATTCGATCAACAGACTGGAACTTTGGATTTGTGCCCAATAAATGTTCAGCTTCAAAAAAAGAAGGACAAACAACTGACTATCGAGATCAATACCGAAAATTCTTCGATGCTTTAGATTTTCTCTATTCCTAGTCAAGTTAATAAATACACTATCTAAACACTTCTAGAACAGAATTAGATGAGATTAGCGCCGAAGTGTGAATAAGATTTAATTTGTTAGCTCTCGCGTTGTTAAGCGAACGAAGTCCTTCCCAAACAGGGTTGGAACTGTTAACTAATTTTAATCGAGGAACGAGTCACTAACGACCGGATATTTTTAGTAGACGCCGTTCGGACGACTTTAAAAAAATAAATAAACTAAGCTCGCTCTCTTCATTATTTATGAACAGAACTTTATCGGGCCACTAAATTATGTTGCTCTTAAATTAATTCCTATTTTTACGTTTCTACGGCTTACACGTTTGATTTGGTATGTGGTGTAGATGGTGTTATATCGCGTTCATATAATAAATATATATATATTCAAAAAGGTCATATTACAGACAAGTATGAATTTGTCTGTAATATGACCTTTTTGTATGTTCATTTTTAATTGTTTTAGTTATTTTTTCCGGCCAATCTTTTTGCTGTTACGCGTATTTGATTTTTATGACGTTCTTACATAGGCAGCGGATTTTTTTTTTTATTAATCACACTACTTATTCTTTGAAATAGTATTTTTTTATGCCAAAAACTAAGCATCGTAACTTTAATTGTGTTCTCGGGCAATCTTAATATTTTTGTTATATAATTGAGGATTGGATTAACTTACCTAAGTGACATCCAATCGTAATTTTATGAAGGTTGATCTGAAATATAATTGATTAACAGAGTAGTATTCCCATTCGCTACTGTGTGGCATCGCGAATTTTTTCAGAGAATAAAAAAAAAAAGTTTTTTAGTCTATGGCAACTCACAACTAAACGTCACTGATTTAGAGCTAACCATGATTTTGTGGGTCCCATTATGCCAGGGTTCAGCTATTGATGCTGGGGTTGGGGTGGGTGATTATATTTCAGATCAACCTTCATAAAATTACGATTGGATGTCACTTAGGTAAGTTAATCCAATCCTCAATTTTATTTCATGTTGATCTGAAATATAATTGATTAACAGAGTAGTTGTTCAGAGATTGAGGCATAATGGGTACATCTTATAAGCCTGGATATGATGAATAACGGTTAAGGCTTTATAATTATTAAGATATCTATTTATAGTGGCATATTATTCTAATATTAGTATCTATATTTGTTTTTATCCATATATTCTGTCATACACATTGATTATTGATCAACTATTAATTTTCATTTTTTATAAAATTAGTCTGTAGTAATTAACAAATTTTTCTAAATGCCAAATTTGTAAGCCAAAGGTGCAGAACATGTTGATGCATATATTGTCCTTATATTTTCACCACATCAAAAAATGTTTAATACATATATTCTGTCATACACATTGATTATTGATCAACTATTAATTTTCATTTTTTATAAAATTAGTCTGTAGTAATTAACAATTTTTTCTAAATGCCGAATTTGTAAGCCAAAAAGGGCAGAACATGTTGATGCATATATTGTCCTTATATTTTCACCACATCAAAAAAAATGTTTAATACATGTTTTAGGCAAATAAATACTTCTTTATCTTTGTTCTATTACTGAGATTAATGTAATATGAGTTTTTAAGTGGAACAATGAACAAATTTTATGTTATGTTACACATGTTTATGCAAATAAATATATCTTTATCAATTGTTCCACATATTGTGGAGACTGTGTCCACCAATTTCATGATTGACTATTAATTACCAATTTGTGCTCTTTTTGACATCAATGTAACTATGACTTTTTTTAAGTCATACAAATTTCCTGCACCTTGTGCAATTTGATACTTAACCATTAGCTTTTAACACTGTAACTATGGATTTTGAGTAAGACACATTTCCAATACATAGTGATATTGTGTACAGTTTGATAATTAATTATTCATTATTAACAATGTAACAATAAATTTTTAGTAACAAATTTTCTACACATTGTGTTAATTGTGTCAAACAATATTATTATATATTTTTATATATAATAATATTGTTATACATAATTATTTTTAATTATTTACAATGTAATTATGATTTTTTTAGTAATACAGATTTTCTTCATATTGTTTTAATTTTGCCATAAAATTAGATAATTAGTTACTAATTTTTGCTCTTTTTTAGCGCAGTAATAATAAGAGTATTTAAGGTACTGCAAATATTTCTTATTTATAAGCTATTAATAAGAAATAACAAGATGATAATGAGATATTCCATTTACTGTCAGTTGCAGTTTGTAAGTCACTCAATTATGATTAAAATTAAATTAAAATTTTTGTCACTGCAGTTGTCGGTTCCTAAGACATGAGCTATAAGGCCTTGCAAAGGTAGTAGAACCTACAACCAAACCACCTTTTTCCCTGATTAAACTCAAGAGCATTCCTGCTGCTCTTGCAGATGTACTGCTGGAGTGTGGGATACAGCTGTCAGCAGGTATAAATTTGATACCTGATTAACTGTTTTGAAGGCCAAGGGTAAAACTTTTAATATGGTAAAGTTAACTTATTTCAGGTATTGGTTGAGGCTACAAGGATCTTTAAATCTTAGAAGTTAGCCATAATTTATGATCTTAAAAGTAAAAAGTACATTATGGTTCCTTTCCTTTTTTACTGAGAGTAAGGTTGGTTATCACAATTCTCATCTTATTAATTGTCAGGGTGTGACATGGGCTATGTTATTTAGTTTAATGTATGAGAGGGCGGCTAGTACCCATTGAGCAGCTATCCAAGCTAGGAGTTAGAAGATTTTTGTGTCTTGGTTCAAATAAATAACTAAATAATTCTGTGTCTTCAGATACAGGTGTATTGTATGTTTCATTAACATAATATATGTATGTTTGTGTTTATTGTCAACAGAGTTATTCCTGTGCCATATAATTATGTTCTAGCCTATTTTGTCATCATGTTGCTTGCAACCAGTTGTTGCAAGTTCTATTTAATAACCATCTATACTTTCTTAACCGATAAGCAATATGTTTATAATATTGTGTTTTGAGGCAGCTAGCAGATGAGTTAGCTGGTTCAATACAAAATATGGGTTCTGGCTTTCTGTAATACAGGCAAATCTCAATCTGAGTAAGCCTCTCAGAAATCCTTTGTTATCCATACCTAATTCCTCTCCCATCTTTAGAGTCAATGCTGATTTGTGGAAATTTAGGGTTTTGAAGCTAGCTCCATTCTCTAAACTTTCTATTAATGTTTCCTAATTAATAAGGGTGAAGATCAAAATAGGATCCCGGTTACTGCTTTGTTGACACAGATGGTAACATGATGGTTAATGAGCTATCTAACGTTGGCTTCTAACTGCTTCCCCTAAGAGATGCTTTTTGTCAGGGCACCTAGTCTGCTCAGTGTGTGTTGTCGGTTAAAAAATCCCAAAATTGGGTGAATAAGAACTTAGTGACTTTTTGCTTTGTCATTATTAATATTCTGAAACATTTAGTAAGGTAAACAAATGTTGGGAATGCTTAAAAAACATATTCATGTCCACTAAGTATTGATGCATATACATTTAGTGTTTAGTAGCATTAATGTTATTGGGTGCCTCACTTCTTAGAGATGTGTGTGTCACATTGTTTTTATTGCTATAGATAAACTTGTGGGGCCCAAAATCTATTGATAACGAAACAAGTATGGTTTTTTCGTTGACTTACATGTGGAACTGAGCACTATTTATCTTACTTATGTATTTGCAGCCATGTTACTCTGGCTGTATAATCTTGCAATGTGTTTTAATCCAGTTAATATTATGTTCTAATTGATTTATTAAATGCAAGTCATCATTCTAAACAAGGCACCACGCTACAATTGTTTTCGCCATTACAATGTGTCACCATTCTATTAGAAAAGCTTTAGAAACTAGTTCTAGTATACATTTTCTATAATGTTCTTATAGTTTCGGATTATGTAATGGGGCCCCATCTTAGGTCAGTTGACAGCATCAAGATTGCTATTGTTATGCAACAAGGCTAAGTACTTAACCTGTTCTATTATTTTTTGTGTGTGTTTGAACATAACCTCTTGGGCAGGTTCACAGAAGGTTCCCAACAATCTTGCCAATTTGCTGATTGGGCAATGTTTAATATCATTGATATTTAGTATCTCTATAGGAGTTGCATTCTTGCTGTATTTCTGATGTTAACTAGTCTCTATTCGTTTTACTTAGTAAACCTAAAGTATTTATTGCACTAATATACTTTAATCATAGTTAACAATGAGGGAAAATCATTTAGATAAATGTGAGTGTAGCCCCTCTGTCAGCTAGACATTTATACTGATTCTAACCAATGGGTGGTCATTCAGACAACAGTTTGTTAAATTTCTAGTCTGTAAGGACTGTGGGTGCTGTACATGGACTACATGGAATTGCAGTAAATTTATATGACATTTTCAAACTCAAAGCGGATTAATTTTTCTGAGTTTAGGTGTTATTGAACCTAAGGAATCAGTTTTATCTTAAGACTGTGCAAGACATGTGATATTGATGGTCCAAGGTTCCCATATCCACAATTTGAAAACTATAATATTTTTCTATATATATTTTTGGTTTTCAGTTAAGAACAAATCTGATCTGTCCGTTGAGTTTGGTGGTCTTAAGAATACTAAATCTTTAGACATACATGTATATAGATAGAAATTTTTACTGTGAGTGCATATTTGTACAGCCCCTAACTCATGAGTTATTGATGGTCTGACACATATTGTTGATTTCATTTATATGTATATTGTTTATGTAAACAATGTTATGTTCAAGTATTTTAAGGTACATTAGTGGTGGTATGTTCACAACATGAAAGACA